>NC_062207.1:1204183-1224183 GCF_912470025.1 Vespa velutina
TTGGAAAAAAAAAAAAAAAAGAAAAGAATAATCGTATTTCAATTGGGGGCGGGAGGAGTGATATCCATTTCTATGTATCAGAATTGCAACATTGGTTTTCAATTTTTGTTTCTTCTTATTTTTTTTTTTTTTCTAACAAATAAATTAGCCTCAGTTGGGATTAAATCTTTGACGTGTTAGAAAGAAACAAAAAAGAAAAGAAAAAAGGAAGAAAAAGTTTTATTTTAGTTATTCCAAAACAAAATGGCGGACTTGCAAACAATCGAAAAAACATATATGTAATTGTAGATTTCGTTTAGTTTGAGATTTAATGTCAAAATTGTAACACAACAATAGCAACAAAAATTTTTGATATATATCCTAAACGTTTTGAAGGTCAATAAAATTTGAAAAAATTTGCTCAATTGTGCATGTGACTGACACCTGTTGAATTCGACAATGACGTTTTTGAAATCATTGTTTTAATTGGATCGAAAATTGATTATTCAAGATATGATGGATCAATTAATTGACGTTGCAAAGACACCTTCGTAAAATCGAAAAGGCAATTTAAATGAGTTATTTGGATTCTGTATTGAATATCGAATAAAAACAAAAAAAGAAAAAAAAAAAAAGAAAGTAACACATCAGCGATAAACAATTTGTACATCTTATTGACTAAACAACGAAAACGATCCTGTAAAAAATAGGACCCAATCAATACCTTTTTTCGAAACCAAATCAATTATAATTAAATTTAAAACCAATGTATGACAATGAAACCTGTGCCTTTTTTCTATTGTGCATTCAATGAGAGAGAGAGAGAGAGAGAGAGAGAGAGAGAGATATACCGTGAAATAAAATTCACTTTGAGCTGTTAAAATTGGTTAAAATGATTTTACCATTTGTTAATGTTTATTGTCAACAATTCGAACGGTTACGTAAACGAATTGGTGAAAAAACATGGAGGACCGTGGGTCTGATAAATAGAAAACGCGTCATACTGTAATACGATAATGTCGTGCAATGAAATAATCCAAGAAAAAGTATAAAGCAGTTTCGCTTTAAAAGAGAAGTTTTAATAACATACAACGTATTATCCGATATTACCCATTTGTATTTGTAATGTTACATTACGGTCAGAAGACTTTATAGATAGACGAATTGAAAATTATATTAAAATTATATTAATTCAAGTAAGAGACGGCTAAATATCGCTGGTTAATGATGATGAATATAATAAAAAGATATATTATATATATATATGATATATATATATATATAAATAATATAATATAAAAAAAAATATAGAAAGGTAAGAAAAAAAAATCGAATTGACAAAACATCTAATCTAAAAAGCTATAATATAATAATAATAATAATAATAATAATATATATTGTAATAACAATTATTATTATTACATTATATAATATATATACATATATATATATATATATCTATATATATATATATATACATACATAATAATTAATAATTTTAATTTTAATAAATCTATAATAATTATTATAAGATTTAATATAATTATTACTAATTTAATAAAAATATTATCATAATTATAGGATATTCTTATCTCGTATCTTTTAATATCAACATGCTATATACCATAAAGAAACAAAGACAAGGAAAAACATCAAAGCTGATTTAAAATCACAACAACAAAGGGACAAAATAATATTAACGGTCGAGTCAAAGCAACTCCAAAATGTAATCAGCTCATTATATAGTATATACGTGACTCTCTGTCTCTCTCTCTCTCTCTCTCTCTCTTCATTTAAAAATGAAACAAGGATCAACCTAATCGCTTTTAATTCAAATATTGTTATCTTCACGTTGGCATATAAGAACCACAGAGAAAGAAGAGAAAGGAGAGAGAGAGAGAGAGAAGAAAAGGGAGAGGGAGAGAGAAACATCGATTAAAATTTACTTAGAAAATTTTACCTTAGGCTGAGAATTACTATCCCATTCGGAATCCTCATATTCATCACCCAAATTATCAAATTTTCATTAGCAATGTCACCTAAATAACTTTCCTCGTCTTCGTTATTTCCATTCTTCAGATTATCAGCCAAATATGTGTCTAAAACATACATACATACACACACATAAATATATATATAAATACAGATATATATATATACATACATACATAAATGTGAACATACATATATATATATATATATATATATATATATATATATATATATAAGATATCTCAATATATAAGAACCTACCGAAATAAGGAAACTTATATAACAGTGGGATGAAAAGTGGGTGAGTAGGGAGGAAGAGAAGGATCGGGATGGGTAGGATAAAAAGGAGTCGAGAAGCGGTTTGTGAGAAATATTGTTTGAAACTTTGATCACCTTCGAGACCCATATATCTATCTTTCTCACTTATTTTCTCTCTCTCTCTCTCTCTCTCTCTTTCTTTTTCTTATTTTCCTTCTCTTTCTATCTTTTGACACGTAGGGTTTCATCGTTGAAAATGAAATTAGAAAATCAAAAGACCTTCCCGTGTTATGTTATCAGACGACAAAGAGAGAGAGAGAGAGAGAGAGAGAGAGAGAGAGAGAGAGAGAGAGAGAGAGAGAGAGAGAGAGAGAGAGAGAGAGAGAGAGAGAAAGAAAAAGAAGAAACGGAGATAGTGTGAGAAAAAAGATATATATATATATATATATCGTTAAATAACTAATATATATATATTTATATAACTTCGTTAATTCAACTTGTTAACTTTAAAAGTTTTGAGGCTTTTTCCGTCGATCGTTGAATATACTTTTTATGAAAGTGCGAGAGAGAGAAAGAGAAAGAGAGAGAGAGATAAAGAATAGATTGTAAGTCAATGATGTTAAAAGCCGAAATAATAATTTATAATATTCCTACGATGATCTTTGTTCTTATATATATATATATATATATATATATATATATATATATATATATATATCTTTCTCTTTCTCTTTTCGTATGTATTAGATCTTAGACAAATAGATAGAAGAGGAAGGAATATAACAATAAGTGAAATTTACCAGGATTTCGCGCGATTTCATGCTCCTGATTTCTCTCTAGGTCGTCATTGTTGATCTTAGGTGCTGCAGTATTATTACTTTCGAGGAAGCAAGTGAGTTCCTCGAGGGCATCCTTTAACTTTGTATTCTTCGTCTCGTTCCTTAGTCCCCAAATCCATGCCAGATTGCAGTCGCATATCAGTTTGTTTCCTGTAACAATGCGAGAAACACGAAATGAGGATTATCTCTTTTTATCTATCTTTCTTCTTTTCTTTTCTTTTTTCTTTTTTCTTTTTTCTTTTTTTTTTTCCTTTTCTCTCTCTTTTTATTAATTAAATATTCATTCGATTTGTTTGATGACGCATCGATAAGTATACGTATATCGTTCAATATTTTTCAAGATTTTATATTTGAATCAATTTCATTTGTATATTAAGATGTATCTAAATTAAGAACGATAGGATGTTTGATTTTTTATTTTAATATCATAATTTGTCACAATTTGTCGGGATTTCATGTGAAATTTTTTATAACTTTGTTATGCAAATTTTTTGATATATATATATATAATATAATTTAATACATTATTCATGGTATATTAAATTTATATATTATCATTATATTTATGCTTTATAAAATTTCGTATGAAAAAGAAATCATACTTGTCATTATAATTTATATAAATAAATTGAAAAAAATTTTATCGATTTTATTTGATCTTCTTTTTTTTTTTTTTTTGTTTTCGTAAATATTCGTAACGAACACAATATAAATACGCGCGTAATTTATTATTTGATTTATTTAATCTATCTCCCCATAATTTCTCTCATTCTTCATTTACTTAATATTTTTACTATCGAATAATTTATATCTAATATTTAGTCGGTGTCATTCGGTCGAAATAAAAAATTTATTCTATAGTAATAACAAAAAAAAAAAAAAAAAAGAAAAAAGAAAAAGATAAAAAAAAAAAAGAAAAACAAAAAGAAAAAAGGGCAAAAAAACACTCGTCCGATAAAATAAAGTACCAGGGAGAAATTTCAACTATCAAAGGTACTTACTTTAATTCATCTTTATCTTTGGCAAATATTTGAATTGACGGATTACAGTTTCATGAAATTGCAAATGAAATAAAGAAAAAAGAATAGAAAGGAAGAAAAAGAGAGGAGAGGAAAAAAAAAAGAAAATTACCGACGAACTTCGATATCCCGAGGAATTAAATTTTTCATTAGTTCAATTTCTCTTAATAAAAGTTTCATTGATCTTTAATTGGGGTTTCGATCATTACGAACAATTTATTTATCATTAATTAAAGAAGATTTATTATTATTAAATAAACGAACGGATAGATGGGAATGAATGAGTGAATGAGTTGGGTGGCTGGGTGAGGGATTGGCAGGTAAACAGGAGAAGAATAAGGAGAAAGAGGAGAAGGAGGAGGGGAAGGAGGGGGAGGAGGAGGAGGAGGAGGAGGAGGAGGAGGAGGAATAAGCGGCTTCGAATTTCTAACAAGGAACATTGTCGTCGTATTCATCGTTGTTGCTTATTTTTAATCTTTTTTTTCTTCCTTTACTTTTTCTTTTCTTTTCCTTTTTCTTCTTTTTTTTTTTTTTTTTTTCGAATCCTTCCTTATATTATTTTAATTTTTTTTTTTTTATTTTTCTTCTCACGCGCTTTTCATTTCGCCCATGTTCGAATATTCGACGTCGAACGATTTTTCCTTTAAAGTGCGAGAAGCTGATATGAAATTTTCATCCTGTTGTTCCGAACGCAATATACCGCCTCTTTTACGGGGGTGTATATATATATATATATATATATACATAAGGCTATTTATCGTGATATATAAAAAAAAAAAAAAAAAAAAAAAAAAAAAAAATTAAAAAAAGAGAAAAAGAAAGGGAGAGAAATGTACAAATATAAAAAAAAATATATATGTATATATATAAATAGATATAAGTGAGACAGAGAGAAAGGGAGAGAGAGAGAGAGAGAGAGAGAGAGAGAGAGAGATAATGGGGAAAGAATATAAAAGAGAGAGAGAGAGAGAGAAACTAGAAAAGGAATCAAATGGAGAATAGAATGATCTAATTGTTATATTTAAAGTATTATACTATATCCATAATATTTATAAATGAAGTGACATAATATATTTCGGATAAAATTTAATACAATGTAGATCTTTGAAATGATAATAAAATGAGATATAGAAAAAGATTTTTGGCTAATATTAAATTGTGATATTTCACAAAAGTTTATTACGTTTATTTGTCTAATAAAGAAACTAGTGAGTGAGAGACAGATAGAGAGAAAGAGAGAGAGTGAGAGAGAGAGAGAGAGAGAGACAGACAGAGAGACAGAGAGAATGTGTTTTCTTAGAATAAATGAAATTCGTTTACAATCCAAGAATGTATTTGATCGACGAAAGTATGAAACTACATGGCAGTTAATAACAAGGTCGTTTGTCTGCTACGGTTCAACGACAACTGACCAAACAATATCGTTCGGAGATGTTTATACGGGTGAGTAAATCTTCGGATAGAAGGGAAGAGAAGATTATCCAATGTCAATGAACTCTCTACATTTTTCATATACACGGTGGGACAATAACTTTGATCAATTTCAACGTCCTATTGTTTCCATTTAGATATATCGATAAAATTTCTTTTCTTTTTTTTTTTTTTTTTTTTTAAGAGAGAGGAGGAGGAGGGGAGAGTAGGGATGACTTAAGAAAGTCGTACGGTTATGATGATTATTTTTTTTTCTTTTTTAATATCATATCTTTCTCAAAATTTATAATAACAAAATTAGAAATATAATATAAATCGTCATATAAATTATATGGACTTTTTTGCGACTGTTCGTTTTATTTGTTCAAATACATATATATATATATATATATGTGTGTATGTATATGTACATGTATGGTATGTACATATGTATGTACATAAATCTTAAGAAATTGTTTCAAACGAAATTTTGCAAATTCAAACGACACATATGTAAGTACGTTTTTATCGGTTTTCGCATAAATCCTTTTTCCTTTTTTTCTCTTTCTTTCTTTCTTTCTTTTCTTTTTTTTTTTTCTTTTTCTTCTTTTTTTTTTTTTTTTTTCTTCGCCCGTTACCTTTACAAGGAGAAATCGCTTTTTGATGCGACCTTAAAAGCGAAGAAGATTTTCGCGTAAATCTTTCAGCATTGCCTTCAGGCTCGATTTTAGAAAAGAAATTTTCTCTCAACGCTCTCTATCGATCTATATATAGATATATATATATGTATATATATATACACATACATACATACTTATTGGTGTTTCTTATACATGGTGTTACCATATAATTTAAGCCATATAAAATAACTTCCCTTCTTTTCTAATGACATACATGTAATACATATATATATACATCTAAAGGACAAAAATTATTTTCCTTTTAAGAAAGTTGCAAATATTATCATCATTACTATTATTATTATTATTATTTTTTTTTTTTTTATTATTATATTAATATTATAGTATAACATTATCCGATCCCACCAAATTTCAGTCCGTAAACACCTTGTATATATATATATATATATATATATATATATATATATATATATATAAAGAAATAATTAAGATATACATAATTAAGAGAACAATTAACTATTGTTATTAGATTCAATTTCAATTCAATTTTGTTAAATTAGAGATTTAAATTATTTTAATCAATTATCGACAAATTTAAAACTATCGAATAAAATTGGACACCCTATATAAATTCTTGAATACCCTTAGATGGTAGATTTATCTCTCCTTTCCTCTCTCTCTCTCTCTCTCTCTCTTTTTCTCGTCAAATTCGTCTCACTTGAAATCCTCCAGGATTCGTCCTAGGTTATTCTTAATTTAAATGATATTTCTCTCTCTCTCTCTCTCTCTTTCTTTCTCTTTCTCTCTCTCTCTCTCTCTCTCTTTCTCTCTTGTATAAATGTGAATAATTTAGAAACGATAACGAAGAACGTGTAGACGTTGAGTTAGTAAGAAGGACGTCGACGGGCGTAACAACGTGGCTATTTTAATTAGTCGTTTAATAATATATTCCGGAGAGGTAGCTCCCTTGCAGTCGACCAATGACCCTTACCCTTATACCCTTATACCTTTATATCCCTTTCTCTTCGTTACACCCTTACCCTTACCTCCAACTTAACCCCACCCAAATCCCTACTCCAACCCTATCCTATCCCAGCCTGCATATTCCTCTTTCTCTATTCGTTTCTTCCTCACCCTTAAACATTTCACGTTTCCTCATAGTCATAGCTAAACGTAATATATGAGCGAATCTTATAATTAAGGATATTCAAGGGACATTGGACTTTCCTGGTTTCATAATAAAATTTACGTAAATCGACGATGATTGCAATAAAATTTTATTTTGACATTTTCTATAGTCATCTGAAAAATACAAGATTTTCTCTCATCTCTTTCTATTAGTTTTATATATATATCGTTGATTATTATATTTATATGTATCTGGTCGAATGCGTATGTTGTTAGAAATTTTCTATTTTTTTTGTTTTCTTTTTTCTTTTTTGTTTTAATTATACTTTTTTTTTTTTTTTTTTTTTTAATTTTAAATCATATATTATCAATAAAATTTAATTAATTTTTAAAGAAAAATTAAATTTTAAATGTTTTAATAAATTTTTTATTAAATAAAAATTAAAAATTTATTTATTATAAAAATATATTTATATATTAATTATTATTTATTAATTATTATTTATTTATTAATTATTATTTATATATAAATTTATTTTTTATACAAATATATATATATATATATATATATATATATATATGTACTATAAATTAACCTTATATATAAATTTTGTTTTATATATATATATATCACGATTTATATACATACAAACGAAAAAAATGTTTTATATGTATATAGATAACATAATATATATATATATATATATATATATATATATATATATAATTATATTATTATTAATTATCATAATTAAAATTATATAATTATATTATGTTATATATATAAAAAATATTTTTTTGTTTCTTGGCTCTGCTTTCGAGAAAATCGTGTTTAAAGATATTATATTTAAATTAAAATTTATGTAAACTTTATGACAATAATAATGCAACTATTTTTTCGCTATAATATTAGTATAATAATAATATTAATAATAATAATAATAATAATAATAATAATAATAATAATAATAATAATAATAATAATAATAATAATAATAATAATAATAATAAAAATATAAAAAGCAAAAATATCTGAAATTTATTTATAACATCCCGAGTGTTCGTTATCGAGCAAAATATTTCAATTAAGATGTATCATAGTTTTAATCATTATTCGAACAATAACAAAGACAACAAGAACGAGAACAACAACAACAACAACTTTTCGGATTTCCATAGAAAAACCTGTTATTTCGAATTGCGTTTAAATGTCGAGACAATTCGAGCCAATTCTTTCAGTGAAAGGATTACGGTCGTAACGACAGGATTACAATGCTTCTCCAAATGACTATTCGTCTTCTCATCCGTGTGCTTTTAACCCATACTAACACATACCATTCACCGTTCTCAATGTATTTATTTACATACCTAAACACTTATTGTACGTGGAATGTAAAAGCAAATACGATGTTCCTATATACATATATATATATATATATATATATATATATATATACATATAACATATGTATATACCTACGTATATACATATACACACATATATATATATATACAATATCTATATATATATATATGTGTGTGTGTGTGTGTGTGTAAATATGTAAAAATACGTATATGTATGTGTATGTGTGTATATATATATATATGTATATATATGTATACATAGTTACAGAGGATGCTACTATTCCACGCAAGGGTGACTCTAATTTTCTGGAAAATAAAGTACCGACCGAGCGATCTGATTACAGCTGGTAGCACTGCTTTGCATTCGTTTGTATTATATCTTTGTTTGTTTGTTTGTTTGTTTTTTTGTTTTTTCTTTGTTTTTTTGTTTTTTTTTTTATCTTTTTCTCTTCTTCTTTTGTATTTTCTTTTTTTGTTTTTCTTCTTTTTTCTTTTTCTCTCTCTCTCTCTAACGAAAAAGAAATAGAAAATCCTCGGGAAACGCGAATCGTACATATTACGATTTTGAGATTTCTTTTTTCTTTATAAAAAAACAAATGGAAATTTGTCGTAAATTTCGAGAGAGAGAGAGAGAGAGAGAGAGAGAGAGAGAGAAAGAAGAGATATATAAAAGAGGAAGGAAAATAAAAGGAAATGATTCTTTCTTCGGAGAATGAAATAAAGATAGTCGAATTTTTTCGTTGTTTGAAAGTTTCACAAAGTCAATCCTACGTAAATTAAATAAATTCGTATATTCGATTAAGAATAGTAAAGAAAAAAGAAAAAAAAAAAAAAAAAAAGAAAATTTTCTTCTTCGAATAATATTAAAGATTGAAACGATTTCGTCAATGATAATAAATCAATTAAATATAATTTCGATTAATCGATTTATAATTGGAAAATATATTTTCGTAAAGTGTTCATATCGACGAGGATCAAATAATAGTAATTAGAATTAAACGTGAAAATTTTCATTCAAATTATTTGAATTGAAAATTGGTATAGACTTGAGAAGGTTATTGAGAGTATTCAAGAAAAAAGAAAAAAAAAAAATTTAATCCATCCTTACATTTTTTGTTTTTTTTTCTTTTTTCTTTTTATGAAATTTTATTTATCGGAGAATATTCGTCGAGGATAATAATATTTGTCGAATGAAAATATTTTTGAAGAAGAAAAGAAAAGAAAAAAAAAAAAAGAGAGAGAGCAAAAAAAATCGATTTATTTCGTTTTCTTTTTTCCCTTTTGTTTTTTTTTTTTTTTTTTTTTTTCATTATTTGAACTTTCTACGTGTCGTACGTAACCTGCCACCACCACCCTTCCCCTCCCCTCCCCTCCGTCCCCCATAACATGAACAAGCACAATGTTTATTTTTCAGTTTAAATTCTTTCATGCATTTGGCGCTGTATTTCCTTTTTTTCTTTCTTGTCTGCTTTTTTTTTTTTTTCTTCCTTTTCTTTTATTTTCTTTCTATTTTTTCCCCCCCACCCTCCTTTAGTTTCCGTCAGCGTAGAAATGAAAGGTTGAACCGTAAAAGAACCGTAGAAAGTTTAGATTTCTTTTGTTTCTCTCTCTCATACGATATTCTTTCATACGTTCGGCATTATTCTCTTTTCATTTTTCTTCTATACTCCATATTTCTTACTCCATGTTTGTCTCTTTCTCTCTCTCTCTCTCTCTCTCTCTCTCTCTCTCTCTCTCTTTCTTTCCTTAAAGAATAGATTAAAAATTTTTATTTATCAGATCAATTATTTCTAACTGACACGTTGAAAACTTTTCATTATAAATCGCCGTTAGCAATTATCGATAATAATCAATATCGCAATTATATCAAATCTGTTCTATAGAATTATATTCAATTAAATCGATAAAGTTATTCCTTTTATTTTCAAGTATTGCAAATATTTTTTTTTATTTCATATATATATATATATATATATATATATATATATATATATTTCTTTTTCTTTTTTGAAATAAAAATTGTCTTTTTTTTTTTTTTTTTTTTCAAATAAAATAAATTGCCACGTCGAAGAAAATCCTTGAATTTTTCTCGATATACGAATTATTGTCAAATAATATGATTAGGTTAATGAAAGAAATCGTTAAAAAGTATAATTAAACCTTTGACAGTCGTGGGCGCATATATGCGCCCGACCAAGGGTATCAGCGGGGTGACATATAGGACGCATATATGCGCCCGACGAAGACTTCGATTGTTTACTATTGCCTCATGTCGATGTTATATGTCTCATATATCGAGGAAAATATGTTCTATGGTATAATGGATTAAGGTTCGATTAAATCACGATTATTATAAATAACGTGATAAGAAACTTTGATGATGCTTTTCTTTTTTCTTTTCGTATCTATCTACATTTTTCTTTTTCTTTTTCTTTCTTTCTTTTTTCTTTTTAACGGTATTCCATCTCACGCGAAGCGCTTCAATTTTTAGAACAACCACGCAGTCAAAGGGGTTAACGAAGAAAATTTATTTTCAAAAATCTAACATAAAAAGTAGAGCATAGATTAAGCCTTTTTCGGCAGTAAAATTTAACAAAAAGCAAACAGAAAAAATTCTAAAAGTGGAATTAATCGCTTTTACCTGCGTTACTCCGTATTTGGCACGTATGTGTTTATACGTACGTATGTATGAGTGAGAGAATGGATAGCGCGAAGCGTAGGAAAGAATGAGACAGAGAGACGTAGAGAGACGTAGAGAGAGAGAGAGAGAGAGAGAGAGAGAGAGAGAGAGAGAGAGAGAGAGATGCATGTGAACGAGGTGAAATAAACAAAAGATAAGCGTTAGAGGACCACGACGTCAACATAGAAAAACATCCCCTATATATGTACGTACATATGTGTCACAAATGTAACACACCCCACGTGAAACTTTTCATCGATTCGACCCCGTTATAAAACATTGTTCGTGTTAAAAAAAAAAAAAAAGAAAAAGAAAAAAAGGAAAAGAAAAAGATGCAAGATAAAAGCAATTTTGTGTATGAAAGTCATTATACTGCCATAAATAAATAGATTCGAATGATCGACCAAAAAAAAAGAAAGAAAGAGAAAAAAGAAAATTTCCCCTTTCGTACATGAAAGTGATAACGTCAGGATAAAATAAATAAATAAATAAATAAATAAATAAATAAATAAATTTGAAAAATCGATTAAAGAAAATAAAAATTCTTCCTTTATGATTAATGAATATTATGATGTCAATATGAAAAAAAAAAAAAAAAGAACTAATAAATTCGAATGATCGATAAATAAAAAAATTTGCCACATAAGAGATGCGATAAGAAAAAGAGAGAGAGAGAAAAAAAAAAGAAAAATAGAATAAATTTTTTGAATGAATTGATCGATCAGTCGTTATACATAAACAAATATATTCAAATAATCGATAACTACTAACATTTACGATTCAATACTCTCGAACTTATATACGTTATTCGATTTATGGACCACATTTGACGATACCGAAGGAAAACTCGAGTACGTACATAGTACATACATCATCCTTTCAATGTCCGCAATATTTGAAAATTTCGATTTGAATTGAATATTTAAACGAATTCATCGACAGATCGATATATATATACACAGACACATACATATCGATACGGGAAAATTATTTTCAAATGGTATTGACAGATCATAAGAAAATATTATTTTTAAGTTATTAAACTATTTATAAAATATATATATATATATATATATACATAATAAATATATATTTATATATATATTTATATATACATATATGTATATGTACAGATATTGTATATATTATATATCATTGCTCAATAATTTAATACTTTTTCGTAGATCATTTTTGAGAATATATTTTCCAGCATCCTGTTTATTTATGTATTCACTTTATCAAAGATACTTGTTATTTCCCATGAGAGATTTCTGTATCTCCCCCCATCTCTCTCTCTGTCTCTCTCTCTATTACTGTCTTGGTATACATATTTGATTATCATTATAATTTTCAATATTTCAAAGATTAAAATGTTTTATATTTTTACAAGTTTTCATTTCTCTGTAAAAGGAAGAAAAGAGAGAGAGAGAGAGAGAGAGAGAGAGAGAGAGGGAGAGAGAGAGGCAGAAAAAATAAAATGAGTATATATATACATATTTAGGTATACATAATTTGTTCGATAAATAATGTCTGAATTTTTAATAACAAATATTAATTATTGATTTCAGATTAATGTTATAGAAAAGAAAGAAAAATAAAAAAAAGAGGAAAAGAAATATTCTTAGAAATCAATGTGTATATTAATTATAGAAAAAAAAAAAAAAGAAAAAAAAATGAGAGAAAAAGAAAAGAAAACGAACTTTTAAAAGATTATTCTTAAAACAAAAACAAAAAAGAAAAAAAATACGTACATTAACTAAAATAAAAAAAAGTCAGTTATCCATTTCGTACAATGTACCAGAATAGATTTAAAAAAAAAAAAGAAAAAAAAAAAAAAAAAAAAAAAAAAAAAAACAAAGGAGAATATTTTTCATTTCTTTTCTTTTTTTTTCTCCGTTTTTTTTTTTTTTTTTTTTTATGGACGTCTTTTCCTTTCTTTAAATTCCTCTTCTCTCTCTCTCTCTCTCTCTCTCTCTGTTCTCATCCCTCGTCCACATCCCAATTTCAACAGTGTTCAAATATTCTTTGTCGTTCAGCTTAACCCCACGATAATACTCTATGCACATGCATATTATACGAAGGGAATATAATTACATCGATAATCTTCTATCTTTCTTCTTTTGACATTGAATTTAATTATTATACACAGTTCCAAAAATTAATTTCAATTTGTGCAATTGAAAGATGCCCTTAATACGTCAGATACCTTCAACGGCTGTCATTTATCGCGGAATGAATAATTTTGATTTACAAAAAAGAAAAAAAAAGAAAAAAAAAAGAAAGGAAAAGATACTACCGTATATTCTTCGAAATTTCGAAAATAAATTTTTTTGTTTGTAATTCCGTCGTTAAAAAAAAAAAAAAAAAAAAAAAAAAAAAAGGAAAAAAGATACAGAAAAAAAAAAAGAAGAAAGAAAAAAAAGAACAGGAAAACAGGAAGAAAAGTTCATGAAATCATACAATGGACAAATTCCTTTAATCGAGGTCAAAGTTGATTTGGGATGTTTTACACTCCATTAGGCACTATTCGGGATTAAAAATATATTATTTATTTTTTTCAACGAATTCTACTATTTTTTTCTCTTCTAACGGACTTTTAATTTTCCTAATATCGATTCTCTCTCTCTCTCTCTCTCTCTCTCTCCCTCTCTCTTACACACACATACACACACACACAGAATCTTTTTGTTTTCCATCTATTCTTTTTATACTTTACTACCGTCCATTAACCTTTTTCGTAAAATACGTTTTTCCTACCATTCAATTGCTCGGTTACTCCCTTTAAATCTTTTTTTTTCCTCTTCTTTTCTTTTTTCTCCCCCCCCCCCCCACCCTTCTATTTTTCTTTCTCTTTTTTCCTCCACCTTCTCTTTTTCTCCCTCCTTTCACAGACATTTTTCAATTTTCCTTCCGATAAACATCGCGTAAAATAACGTCTTTAATTTCGATCGAGACTTTGATTATCCTCCGTTCGAGCAGTTCTTATTTTTCTACGGAGGAAAATATAATGTTTGTTGTAAAGAGAAAAAAGAAGGAAACGAGAAGAACAAAGAAAAAAAAAACAAAACAAAAGAAAACAAAAAAGAAATAAATAAATAAAAGAAAGAGAAAAAAGAGGAACAAAGGAAAGAAAATAAAAAGAAACGGGAAAGACCTCATTCACAATTTGTTTAACGATTAACTATGATGAAAACATAATTGAAAATGTAATGTTTATTGTAAAAGAAAAAACAGAAGAAAAAGAAAAAGAAGAAAGAACAAGAAAAAGGAAAAAGACAAAGATAAGAAAAAACAAATAAAAAAGATATGAAAAATCTCATTCTCAATTTGTACGATAAACTATGATGAAAATATAATTGAAAATGTAATGTTTATAGTAAAAGAAAAAACAGAAGAAAAGAAAAAAAGAAAGAACAAGAAAAAAAGAAAAAGAAGAAAGAACAAAAAAAAGGAAAAAGACAAAGATAAGAAAAAAAAAAATAAAAAAATAAAAAAAAGAAAAAAAAAAATATAAAGAATCTCATTCTCAATTTGCACGATAAACTATAATGAAAATATAATTGAAAATATAATGTTTATTGTAAAAGAAAACAAAAGAAAACAAAAAAAAAAAAAGAAAAAAAGAAAGTACAAGAAAAAGGAAAAAGACAAAGATAAGAAAAAAAAAAGAAAAAAAAAAAAAAGAAAAAAAAAAAAAAAAAAAAAAAAAAAAAAAAAAAAAAAAAAGAAAAGAATATAAAAAATCATATTCCTCAATATATATACTCAATCGAATTGAGTACTACGTGAGAAATTGAATACTTCATGAGTTGTTGAATCATCGTATAGCAGTGCGTGTACAAGTGAGTTAAAATTCTTACGTGTGTACGTTCGTGCGAACACGTGTACGTGTATATGTCCTATACGTGTGCGTATCTTTTCGACGAAACGCTATCCACCTGTTATTATTCTTCACGCCACCAAAGTTTTTTTTTTGTTCGTTGCAAAAACGCATTGTACATATTGTACTCTTCTCGTCCTTTCCGGCCAATTTCGTATAAACGGCGAACGTTCTAGTTTCTCTCTTCACCAAAAATGGTCTCTTTCTATATATATATATATATATATATATATATATATATATATATATATATATATATATATATATATATATATATAGAATATATATAGAATATATCTTTCTCTCTATCTCTCTTTCTCTGTCTTTCTCTCTTTCTCTGTCTTTCTCTCTCTCTCTCTCTCTCTCTCTCTGTTTCTCTTTCACTTCCATTTGTTGCAGATACATCCTCTCGACGACCTGACAACATTGGTGGTATCGACAAAACGATCGCAACTTCATTCAACTCTCGACCATCTCTCTCTTTCTCTCTCCCTCTCTCTCTCTCTCGCTGTCTTTTTTTTGTTTCGGGGGTTCTTTTTATTTTTTTTTCTTTTTCCTTTTCTTTTTATTTTTGTTTCGTTTTGATAGCGGTGGTTCTTTCTTTATTTCTTTTTATCTCTCTTTCTCTCTCTCTCTCTCTCTCTCTCTCTCTCTCACTCTTTTTCTCTCTCCATGTTTGTCTCTCCACGTTTAAAAAAAAATGCACAAGTATATATATATATATATATATATATATATATATATATATACATACGATTGAGCATCCACTGAACGAATTGTTGCTATCAGAATAGTTCTTCGACATAAATATATATATATATATATGTGTGTGTGTGTGTGTGTGTGTGTGCATGTATGTATATATGTACGTGTATATGTATAGGTACATACGTACATATATACATACAGGGTGACCCATCCAATGGGAATAGGCTTTATCTGCTAAACGGTTAAAAATAGATAAAAATGTTATAGGTTGATGTTAAATGGTATCGGATGATATAATATTATGCACTTACATTATACATTGGTGCATCAGAAAAATACAATTGCATTTTTCTTTTATTTATTTTTCTTTTCTTTTTTTATTTTTTTTTTTATTTCTTTTGAACGGGAACATACCCTTGATCGCTCCGATTGATACAGCTTTTTCTTTCTTTATACTCCATATGAAAGTATTAACTTATTTCTGCTCTAAATTTGGAAATATTAATTTTGTAATTTTTTTTCCTCATTTATTGAATCATCTTTTATTATTATTATTATAATTATAATAATAATTACTATTATTATTATTGTTATAGCTTATTTAATAATTATACCGTATAATTTTTGATTTGTATTATATCATTTTGAATAGGAAAATAAGCTTGGAAAATCCATTGAAGATATTTCATCGGAACCACTTGTAATACATACACACACACATATATATATATATATATATATATATATATATACATACATACATATATATCATATATATCATGGATTTTAAGGCTTATTCTCGATTTCAAATCGCATCGTCCGTTTTCGAATTTGCTATTCATACAAGAAGCTCATATATCTGGCATTTATACGATCACTGAAGATTCTGAAGATTTACTCTTAAATATATTTTAATGACGTATAAAAAGTTTATGATACGAGATTTTCGTACATCATTATTTTCAATAATATCAATTTTTAATAGATATAAAGTTAAATAAAACAAATTAACTCTCGTTATACGTTTATATTTAATATTGAACTTTCCCTTTACAAACGATGATATATTGAAAATAAATAAATCAACGATCAGTATAGATAATAATGATTAATAATATATCACTGAGGATTAAATAAATATGTCCCTATTGTTGTAAAATCACAAACGTTTGTATTTGTTTGTTATAGTACTATATACGGGAAACATTTTAATGTTTATCGTCGAAATGTTTTAGATTTAAATTATGTCCAATACGTTAAACATTTTCCATACTTAATTAGACTCTAATGAAGCGATAATTAAAATCATACACAAGTAAACAATCATATACACACACATACACACACACACACACACACACACATTCGGTACATGTGTATCGAATCGAACGATTTGAGAATGCAGTGAATAATTTGAAAATTTATAATCGTATCGGAATATATAAGATAATAAGAAAAAAATCGATTAAACGAGTTAAACGATTTATGAATTATAATAATACAAAGGATTAAAAAAAAAAAAAAAAAAAAATAAATAAATAAATAAAAATAAAAAAGAACGTGACACCACAATTTTATTATTGCGAAATTAAATCTGCATATAAAAATGTACGATGGGTGGACGCGATTAATAATCTTACATCGATTATTTACATAATTAATGATTTGTCAATGAAAAATCATATTTCAGATAAATAGTCGAATTAAAGAATTACGACGTGATGCGGAGAGGGGGGGGGGGGAACAAAAGGAAGGGGAGGATGATAGTTCAATGCGATTAGCTTTTTTTCTCTTTTTCTTTTTTTTTTTTTTTCTTTTTCTTTCGCAAAAGTACAATATATTATGTAAAAAATGAAAGATTGTTTCTTGTTTATTATATATATATATATATATATTTTTTTTTTATACCGATTAAAGAAAAAAATCTCGTATATAATTTTCGTCACAACTTATTGGCCAATCGAATATAAAAAAAAAAATTAAAATTAGAAAAAAGAAAAATCAAAAAAAAAAAAAAAAAAAAAAAAAAAAAGAAAAAAAAAGCCAAAATCCTAAAGATATTCATTATAAACAAAAAACAAAAAAAAAAAACAAGGAAAAAGGAACAGAGAAAAAAATTGCATCCGTTAATTTTTCAAATATCCTTTCTTCCTCACTCTTACTTTTTTCAATTTAAAAATAAATTATAACGTCAGTTAATTATCAAACTTTATTTTATAGTTCATCATTCTTCTTTTATTTTCTTTCGTTTTTTTTTTTTGTTTTGTTTTGTTTTGTTTTGTTTGTTTTCTTCTTTTTCGATAAATCACGTACGAGATAAACTAATACGAATAATAATCGCTAAAGTTTGTTATTCCCCTTATACTCTTTGGTCGAGTGAATCGTGTCGGTCGTTTATAGACGTTGTACACAAGCTTAGAATTTCAAATCACCAAAACCGACGTCGATTCTATTGTACAAGTTGAAGAGTTACGAGCTATTACTGCTATTACCTTACGAGATATATATTCCGTTTTGAAAGGGAATCAGAGTACTATTTAAATGCCAATTCACGTTACGCTTCTATGATTTTCTATACACAGAGAGAGAGAGAGAGAGAGAGAGAGAGAGAGAGAGAGAGAGAGAGAGAGAGAGACAGAGTATTTTGAGATACAAAGTAACGTTAGACGTCATGAGTATATGATAGTCTGAATAGTGTATCCTTTGACCGAGTATACGCACACATACACAAACATATTCGTAAATATATATATATACATATATATACACAGAATGGGTTAATAAATTTGACCTTCTGAAATATCTTCATTAGTTAAAATAATATGGAAAAAGTATAATATATATATATATATATATATATATATATATATATATATATATATATATATAAAACTTGGATGACACTGAAAGAGGAAATAACGTGATTATTAATATTATTATTATTATTATTATTATAAATATTTAAGTATGTATTTAATATTAGGGGGACCGGAAAGTAATGACGCTTTCTTAAATTATATTCAAACGAATAAATTTTTAACAAGTTTTTATTTTTAATCACAATTAAATATCGACATGCCCAGAAACGACATTACTTTCCGGTCCCCCTAATATATATATATATATATATATATATATATATATATATATGTATATATTTTATCACGTTTACTTCGTCTAATAGAATTTTTACGTAATTAGAAATTTTACGTAAAAACATTATCATCATCATTATTATCGAGAGAGAAAGAGGAAGAGGGAGATAGGGAGAAAGAGGAAGAGAGAGAGAGAGAGAGAGAGAGAGATGGAGGTATAGAGAGAAAGAGAGAAAGAGACCGCAGGCTTCTTGAAGCTGCTATATTCCATGGAGATGCGGGATTAATTTCTAGGATAACGAGGATTTAACAGGAGCCAAAAGTTTTCAAAGTTTCAAAGTTCGGAAAGTGCCGCGTGGTCGCGAATGAGCGCGCGCGCGCTCATACAAGAGAAAGACAGAGAGAGAGAGAGAGAGAGAGAGAGAGAGAGAAGAAATTGCCGCAGTCACGTGCAGTCACCGCGAGTTAGGTCATCGTCGTTGGTTACCACCAACGTCGAAGGTTAAATGACGAGCTGATAGTATCGATGAAGAGTAAGTGTGAGTGGTGATTGGTAAATAGCAAAGAGTTAAAAAAAAAAACGTGTTTCGTTGAGATCAGAGTTACGTTTGACTTTGCAATTTTTTTCAATTAATCAAAAGAAAATCTTCAACGCGATAGAATCCAAAGTTGAATTCCCCTTTTTCTCGTTCCGTCACTTTTCTCTTACGCACTATCGTCGTACTACCAACCCTCCACTCCTAACAGCCTATCTACGTCTTCACTCACCTTCATTCTCTCCTTTACTATCCTCCTTTTCCTCTCCCTCACCCTCCGCCATACTACACCACCCAACATCAGTAATCAGCTCTACTTCTCCTTTCCAGATCTTTTCTTTCAATTCCCTGTTTTTCTCTGATCTTTCAAATAGGTGGTGATCTTTTGCTTGATTCAAACGTCAAGAGAAAGAGACAGACAGACAGACAGAGAGACAGAGAGAGAGAGAGAGAGAGAGAGGGGAGAATCC
>NC_062207.1:1231683-1234183 GCF_912470025.1 Vespa velutina
ATTTTCTTCGTATCTTGTATCGTACATATAAAAACGTACCTACGTTGCAAAAAAATATATTTTCAAATAAAAAGTTTTCCATCGTACGAAGTTAGAATGATTACGTTCAAATCAAAAAAAACAAAAATAAAAAAAAAAAAAACAAACAAAAAAAGAAAAAGAAAAAGAAAAGGAAAGAAATCAAGGAAAACAAAAAAGTTCAAATTGAATGATTACGCCCACAAACCAATCAAAAAAAAAAAAAAAAAAAAAGAAAAAAAGAGAAAAAGAAAAAGAAAAGGAAAGAAATCAAGGAAAACAAAAAAGTCCAAAATTGAATGGGTCTCATTTTATATTTACGAAATTTCCTCCACCCTCCCTCCATCCCCCCTCCCCCCCCTCCCATCATCTCGGTCGATGTGCCCATTTCATCGTTATATAAAAATTCTCGTCGAAAGAAATTTTTTTGTAATTTTGTAATTTTCAAATATTTATTAAATTATCGTATGATCGTATTGCAACGTTTATGTACATAAAAGTCATAAGTCAATTAAAACAGTTCAATATTTTTAATATGATACATTGATATTTTAATAAATACATTTAATAAATACATTTAATAAAATATCTATCATATTTTAATATTTATTATATATATTTATATTTTAATATGATGACAATTTTATAATATGACATTTGTTCGAATAAATAAATAATTTGTTTGGATATAATAAAGATGATTGATCAAGTGATCGATCAAGAAGAAAGCAATGAAAAAAAAAGAAAAAAAAAAAAAAAAAAAAAAAAAAGAAAAAAAGAAAAAAGAAAAAAAAGGAACAGGAAAAAAAAAAGAAAAGAAAAAGCGAAGTAATAATGATCAACAAATAATAACAACAAAAAATTTGTTCAATGCACCAATTTTTCGATATAAAATGTCGGACATTGAAATAGGGATGAAAAAAAAAAAAAAAAAAAAGAAAAAAAAGAAAACAAATGTACATCCGCCGAGAAGGAGAATAATAAAATCGATTGTCTCGAAATAATTGAAAAGAATATATCTCTATAACCTTCTTAGAATCTCGTTCGATCCTTTAACGTTTTTGTTTTTTTTTCATTTTTTTTGTTTTTTTTTTTTTCTTTTTTTAGGCTCATCAACGTCTCTCTACTAAGAGATCGGTAAGATCGAAGATATAGAAAGTTGTGAAAGTATAAGAGAAAACTTTTGATCATAGTTGGATGGCGAGAACTAGTTTGGAAAATTCACCGAATGTTATCTTCCTCTTCTTCTTCTTCTTCTTCTTCTTCTTCTTCTTCTTCTCCTTCTTCTTAGAACCGTGACTTTATCGCAATTATTATCGTTATCTGTGCGATAATTCCCGTCGCTTCTTCTTACTTTTAAAAGGACGTGCGACAGCGACGTTCAAAAAGAGAACGTGAAGAGGGTGAAGAAGTAAAAATAGAAAAAGAAAGAAGAAAGAAGAAGAAGAAAATGGCGAGGAGTACTGAATATGACATTTCAAGTTTTGTAATGGACTAAAAAAAAGAAACTTTCTAATGTCGCAATTTCTGCATTTTATTCTTCGAATCTCCTTTCATCTTATCTTACTCGTACTGACATTATTATTTCTTTCTTTTCGTTTTCTATTTCTATTTTTCTCGTTTTTTCCTCTTTTTTCTTTTTTTCTTCTTTTTTTTTTTTTTTTTTTTTTTTTTTTTTTTTTTTCCCAACGATATTTCTTTTCATTTATCAATTTACTTATCTCACGAATTACGAATTCTTTCTTGAAAAAGGGATCAATGAAACTAGAATGATATCTCGAACTTCTTCATTCGTACGAATATACATTTGTTATAAATTGTTTGATGAGTTTTTTTTTCCTTTTTTTTTCTTTTTGTTTTTTTTTTTTTTTATTATATATTTCAATAAACAAACGCGATTCGTAACTTTTTAATGATTTATATCGCATCATATAAATTTTCTTCCTCATTTTTTACGAAAGTATTTATATGAATCGTTTTTTTTAATCATATATCATTTAATACACACACACACACACACACACACACACACACATATATATATATATATAAATATATATAAATAAATATATTAATAAATAAATATATTATAAATAAAATAAAAAATAAATTATATTATAAATAAATATAAATATATTATATATAAATAAATATATATATATATAAATATATTATAATATTTAATTATTTATTATATGAAACTATATTACAATATTAAATTAATAGTAAGATTAAATAAATTCATACATATACACATATATATATGTGTGTGTGTGTGTATATATTACATATATTATTGTTATTATTATTATAGTATACACTATATACTATATATTATATATTATATATGTATTTTATATTATATATAATAGTATATTTATATTTATTTTTATTTAGATTTATTTTATTTATATTTATATTTATATTTATATTTATATTTATATTTATATTTATTTTATTTTATTTTATTTATATTTATTTT
>NC_062207.1:1239183-1246592 GCF_912470025.1 Vespa velutina
GAGACACCGGAGTCGATGAAAGATCCATAATTCAGTTACGCCTCGCTTCGTTTCCGGATTCTGTGAGCAAGCAAAGATTCCGTGACGGGAGATTGGAGTAGTAGTGATGATGATGGTGGGGGTGAGGGTGGGGGTGAGAGTGGGGACGAGTTTGAGGGGTGGGTTGAGAGTGGGTGATCGGTTGGATCGTAGAACGAGGTACGTCGAAGAGACGTAGGAAGGGTAAGAGGGTAGAGAGACATTAACGTTAGAGTCTTCACATAATGGAGGATTCACGTTAAGATTTATGATCTTATTTCTTTCTACGTACGATCCTCCTCTCTCTCTCTCTCTCTCTCTCTCTCTCTCCATCCCTCAATCTCCTTCTCACCATCTCTCCTCTCTTCTTCTGTTCTTCCGCTACCCTTCCCACCCTCCACCACCCTCACCCCACTCCCGCCCATCTTTCTAGTGTGAAATAAGTGAATGAATACTGGATATTTCAACGACATTATGCGTGTCTTCTTTTTTCTTTTTTTCCTTTTTTCTTTTTTTTTTTTTACTTTTCTTTTTCTTTTTCTTTTACGATGAAGAAGAACGCCCCCTTAAGGTTCACAGATGGCTGATGACGTAGGAAGAGAGAAAGACATAATACATATTGATGACAACTTCTTCTTCTTCTTCTTCTTCTTCTTCTTCTTCTACTTTCATCGTTCTTCTTCTTTCATCCTTCTTCTTCATATTATTTTTATTCTTTTTATTCTTCGTAATGGTAGTCGTCGAAGAGAAAAAAAAAGTTCTTTTTTTTTTATTATCCATGTTATTGTCATGGATCGCGCGCGCGTTAAAGATCGATCGATCCTTCCGACGGTTTTATATTAACGTTGGGAACCTCCATCTAAAAGCGATTATATATATATATATATATGTGTGTGTGTGTGTGTGTGTGTCTGTGTGTTTGTGTTTTGTGTGCGCTTGTGTTTGTATCAAAATGGATGAATATTTTGTTAGAATTATGGAGTTTAAACAATAATCGTCTTTGACGTGAGCTGTTGCCTCAGCGAAGAAGCTGAAACCTTTCAAGACTATTCACATCTCAATGAACAACATCAAATACGGTTAGTTTAATGCTTATGCCACTTTATGCTTCGACTTTGAAACCAATGAAAACATAATGGATTATTAAATGGGAATGGGGATGGTGGGGGTTGTGAAAGAGGATTAATAATCGAAATAATTGTTCCCTTCGTAAATATTACACGTGAATATATATATATATATATATATATATATATATATATATATATATATATATTAACATGTACGAATCGTATTAATCATAAAATCGTTAATAAAACCATTTTGGATCTTTTATATAATATAATATTTTATTTATAATTTTATTATATATAATTCTATTTTATATATATATATATATATATATATATATATATGTATGTATATGTAGTTTTTTTTTTTTAATTTTTTAATTAAACCTCAATCGTTTCCAGAGCTGTTGATTTATCGATTAGTTTTTCTTTCATTCTTTTTCTTTTTTTTTTTTTTTTTTCTTTTTTTAGAATAAGTAAACAATTATTAATATTTGTATTATCATTGATAAATTAAAATAATTTTGAATAATATTGGACTTTTATAGATTATTATTAAAAATTTATTATTAGTTTTAAATACTAGAACAAAGAAAAATGATTTATTAATATTTTAGGCATTGTATCACGTAATTATTAAATTAATGTAACAAGAGGTATTGATATTGGAAATTCAAAATTAATATGTTCTGATTTTTTTGTTCTTTTGTCTTTCTTTTTTCTTTTTTTTTTTTTTTTTCAATCTTTTACTAGAACGAATAATAATTACCAATACGTATAAACCATCCTTTTCTTTTTCTTTTTTTTTTTTTTAACATAATATGTAATTTGTTAGATTAAACGGTAGATCAGATAATTTTAATCTTTCCCTTGATTGGAAATAATTTCCTTCAATTTGCGCACTAATTGAAGGACATTTAATGACTTTTTTTATTTAATGGAATAAATTGCATATAAAATGAAAAAGAAGATCATAAAAATTGTCCTCCATTTTAAACGTACCATTCAAATATATATATATATATATATACGCCTAACTTCTTAACTATGATATTATTATTCGAATCTCCAACCAACCCTTATCTTCTCTTTTTTCTTTTTTTTTCTTTTTTTTTTTTTTTTGAACGACTTCAATCTCAGAAATGAATTTTATCCATTATACGGATAACTTTAGTATCGGTTAATTGTCTCAAGTAATACGAATTGAATAATTTTATAATTAGGGGAAAGATCGAGTACTACGGATATTGAAATGGATTGATTTACTTAATGAATCGTGTTTAATCAAATGAAAAAGGGGAGAGAATTGCGATGGTGGGGATTGAATGTGAATAGATTGGTTGGTTTTTAATCGTTTAAAAAGTAGTTCAAGGACACACGTCTTTAACATCAAAAGGAGGACATTTGACGTGGTTTAATAGAAACTTGCAAGTACTTTTTTTAAATCGTATTGACATAAAAAAAAAAAAAAAAAAAAAAACAATTCTTAAGAAGAATGAATATCATCGAATTAATTTGTCAGATTACAAACACGAATAGATGAAATCTTAAACAAACTTTGAACAAATTCGAAAGATTCAGAAAAAGAAAAAGAAAACGATTCAAAAAGTAAAGAAACAGAACTTTTCGTTTGATCCTATGAGATCGATTATTTTCTTGTATTCTTTTTTCTTTTTCTCTTCTTTTCTTTTTTTTTTTTTCTCATACATTTACAATCGAAGAAGTGAGAGACATTGATTAGAGGATGATTACAAATTATTTAAAATCTCTTTTGTTAGAAAGAAGCGGATGGAAAAGAGGAAAGAAGTGTATATCAAAAAAAAAAAAAAAAAAAAAAGAAAAAAAAGGAAAAAAAGGAAAAAAAAGAAATGTTCGTGATTTCAGGTGAAAAATGAAAATAAAGTGAGATAAAAGATTTTTGAATAATACGTTCGTAAAGTTCGCATAGAAAGAGTGAAAGAGAAAGATAGAGATAGAAAAAGAGAAATGGGAGGGATAAAGAGAGGGAGAGAGAGAGAGAGAGAGAGAGAGAGAGAGAGAGAGAGAGAGAGAGAGAGAGAGAAATAGAAAGAGATAGAGATATAGAGAGTAAGAATTTTAAACGTACGGTCGAACACAAGCCAAACGAATTTCGGTCCATCGTCTTGAAAGGTGGAATAAGAGAAAATAACAGAAGAGAAAATAAGAGAAGAGAAGAGAGAAGAGAAGAGAGAAGAGAGAAGAGAGAAGAGACTTAGCTTCGTTCTTCGAAACGATAGAATTCAAGGAGCTTTGTTTATGGAATACACACACACACACACATACAAACACATGCATATATATATATATATATATAGCAATAGTACAGGAAAACACATACATACACATAGAAACATATATATATATATATATATATATATATAGTACATGTACGAGATTTTGAACTCCACCAATTTCATACCACAAAGGGATTTCTACGATCGATCTAAGAGAGTATCGAGACGAGTTAGGAACGAAATGGGTAGAAGAAGATTTGAAAAGACCGAGTTACGAACCACCGCCATTTTGGACCACTGGCTGTTTCCTTAACTCTCTCTCTCTCTCTCTCTCTCTCTCTCTCTCTATCTTTCTATTTCTCATTCTCTATCTCTCTCTCTCTTTCTCTTTCTCTCTTTCTCTTTCTCTCTTTCTTTCTCTTTCTTTCTTTCTCTCTATCTTTTCTTTCTTTCTTTCTTTCTTTCTTTTTTTTTCTCATTTATTTATTTATTTATTTATTTGTTTTCTTATTTCCTCCCTTCTATTCAATTTATATCATTCCCTTTTCTTCTACATTTTCTACCACGTATCTTTTCGAATTTTCCCTCGCTATGATATTTCTAATGTTTTCTGTGTTCTCCTAACGATGCCGATTTTCTATCAATCATATTCATTCATCTCGATCATCTTTTCTTCTCGCACGAGAATAAGAGAGATTATATACATAGAAATATTATATATATATATATATATATATATATATATATATATATATATATATATAGAGAGAGAGAGAGAGAGAGAGAGAGAGAGAGGTATATAGAATTCTTTGATTTCTTTTTCCTTTAAATTTTCAATAAAGAATCTTGAGAGATTACTGTTGAAATATTTTCTATTCGAAAGCGATTAGGTTTGTTTTCCCTTTTTTTTTTTCCTTTTCTTTATTTTTTCAAACTTGGACATGTAAGTCCAATGAAAAATTTTCCTTAGTATTAATGAAGTTATATATTAATTCTCTTTCTATCTCTCTCTTTCTCTCTCTCTCTCTCTCTTTCTCTCTCTGTTTGTCCTGTTATTATGATATATAAAAATATAATTAAAAATACAATACAATTTTTCTGTGTCCTCCAATATATAAAAGAAGCATATATATATATATATATATATATATTAATAAAATTTATTAATATATACAAATAATAATAATTTATTAACAAATATATTATATAATTTAAATATATATATTAATTAACTATTTATACATTATATTTATATTATTATTAAATTCTTACTTTTAAATATTTCTTTTTTTTTTTTTTTTTTTTTTTAATTTAAGAAATATTTTTTATTTAAATAATTTTTCTTACTTTTAAATTCCTCGTAATATTAATTAAATCAGATTATAAAATAATTAAATATTTTTAAGATTCTTAATTTTTATATAAATATTAATTATTTATCAATTATAATTTATAAACTAACTAACCCAATCACATTCTTAGTTATAATAAAAATAATTATAAAAATTTATTTATATATTATAATATATGACATATCTTAAATTATTTATTTATTATGATAATAATAATTACATATATATATATATTATTTTAAGATACAAAGAATAAATAATAAATAAAAAAAGAAAAAACCTATGCCCATAAATGAGATCGATTATTGCGTTAAAAAAGAAAAAATTTTTTTATGTCGATCCTTTTGACGCAGACAACGTAACATGAAAGAACAATTTTCTTGAAGAATCAAAATAAAAAAAAAAAAGAAAAAAAAAAAAAGAAAAAAGAAAAAATCCTATTCGTTTCAACGACTTTTATTTTGTATAATTACAATCGATTAAGAAATAAGAAAAGAAAAGAAAAAAAGAAAAGAAAAAGAAAAAAGACATCAGTTTCTTCCATTTATATTATTTCAAAAAATATTCAATATTGTATTTAAAATTTT
Organism: Vespa velutina; assembly: GCF_912470025.1. Taxonomy (NCBI): domain Eukaryota; kingdom Metazoa; phylum Arthropoda; class Insecta; order Hymenoptera; family Vespidae; genus Vespa; species Vespa velutina. Next base: position 1,244,466 of record NC_062207.1, read on the forward strand.
TACGTATATCAAAGCTTTCTTAATCAGATGAAATTTAAACGTTGAAACAATATAACGATTTCAATTAAACATTAAACCAATTCCCATTGATTACTTGTCAGCTAATTTATCATATTTAATAGTTCAATTATACTCGTCCAGTTAAATCTTCATTTTCCTTTTTATTCTCTCTCTTTCTCTCTCTCTCATTCTTTCATTCTCTCTCATTCTCTCATTCTCTCTCTCTCTCTCTCTCTCTCTCTCTCTGTATTTCTCTTTGTTCGTCTATGTTACTCTTTCAGTTTGACCTATACATCGATCGAACTATTCGTATGTAGTTATCCTTCACGAAACGATACGCTTCCCAAGGGCTTTCAAGCGATCGGTTGAGAAAGCAAAGGGCAAAGTGCCCTTTCTGTCTTCGATACGCTTTCGGAAACTTTCCTTCCTCTATCGATCTATCTATCTATCTATCTATCTATCTATCTATCTATCTATCTATCTATCTATCTATCGTCTGAGTAAAGCATATACGATGAGAAACGGAGAAGCAAGAGCACAGGTTGCCTCTTTCCATGAGAGTGAAAATACTACGACTTCGAATAGGCTTAACACAAGAACGCAAGACCAAGGAGGATAAGCTCTCTGCCTCTGGCTTATGTGTATCCAAAGCACAAAGCTCTCTGAAGATGCACTGCATAGAAACTTCTAACTGGAACACATCGTACTATAGCTCTGAGAACTGTAAACAAAACTATACTAACCCCTACGACCACGACTATTTACTTTACATAAGTGCGACGCGACCAAGTTTTTAAGCTCTTTCTTTCTCTCTCTTTCTCTTTCTCTCTATCTATCTATCTATCTCTCTCTCTCTCTCTTTCTCTTTCTCTCTCTCTCTCTCTCTCACTGTCTCTCGCGCGTACTCGTGTACGCTTTTTCGTTCTCGTATATATACATGCTAATTCAAGTTTCGCGGTACGCGGAATAGTAAAATCAACGTGACGATCGTGATTTGCATTGAATTCTATTGTTACATATGTGTACGTGGTGTCTACGAATTGGTCCAAGGAAGAAAGGAACAAAATGAAAGAAAGAAAAAAAAAGAAAAAAAGAAGAAAAGAAAAAAGAAATCGAATCATTTCTTTTCTGAATTAAATGATTCTTCTATTCTCTCTTTTTTTTCTTTTTTTTCTTTTTTTTTTTTTTTTTTTTTTTTTTTTTTTGTTAATTATCGTAATGATCGAAGATATTATATTAATAAAAATTTTTGATTATTTAATTTTTAAAAAATATTAATAATAAAAATAAATAAATTGAAAAGAAAAAAAAATAATATATTTTCATTTCGCATTGAATAATATTATTCTTGATATATTTCAGTCGAGAAAAATTTATTATAAATCTACGTGATTTGCGTAGAATTTTGTTCTGAAAATTTGACCGAAGAGATATAATAAATAATTATTTCTGTTTTCTTTTTTTTTTTTTTCTTTTCTCTTTTTTTCGAATAAACCAATTTTTTTCTTCCGTCATAGCGTATAAATAAAAAAAAAAAAAAAAAAAAAAAAATATATATATATATATATATATATAAATATCTTATACAGACTTATTTCTATTATTTTTATTTTCAAGTTAACATGACGATCTTTAATTGCGAATCCAATTTTATTCTGAGAATTGATCAACGATGCTATATAAATAAATAAATAAATAAATAAATAAATAAATAAATAAATAAATAAATACTTTCTTTTTAGATTAATCAATATTTCTTTTTGTATAAATTTTTTTTTTTTATCCCATTCGGTACGTAAGAATTATTATTTACATTTCTCTTATTGTTTTGTATTGAACAATATCGATAAATAGATAAGATAATCTGGATTAATTCGATATTTTTATCGAAACAACTTTTCACTTACTTTCCTTGTCTCTTATACTCTCTTAACCTCTCTCTCTCTCTCTCTCTTTCTCTCTGTCTCTCTCTGTGTCTCTTTCTCTGTCTATTCTCTTTAAAATTTTCTATTTCGATATTTTAAAACGATCTTTTCTCAATATCACTTTGATGTTTACGTTCCATCTTAATCGCAAGTTTATGCATTATGCCAACGATATTGGTGTTTTAAGGAGAAAGATATGATA
>NC_062207.1:1247092-1252092 GCF_912470025.1 Vespa velutina
TAGAAGGAATAAGTAAAGCAAAGACCTAAAGAGACTGCATTTCTTCACTTTTTTACGATTCTCTGTCTTTCTCGTTTTTCTTTTCTCTTCTTCCTTTTCTATTTCTCTTTCTCTTCGTTTTCCATTTGGTGTCCCTTATCTTTCAGTACCGCGCTTTATTCGAACGACAAGCCACGGTCGCACACATACACACTCGCCCTACTAAGAGATATTTATTCAACCGACGACGTTGAATGCTGTAAACGTCGGTTCGTATTAAACCAAAACCACCAACAACAGCTGATTTCGATTTCTTCTTTATCGTCGTATTTAATCTATTGTCTGTTATTGACGAGCAGCATTACGAGATGTTATCGATTTTATTCCTTTCCTCTTTTTATTTTTTCTTTTTTTTATTATTATTATTATTATTACTATTATTAATCGTTAAGAGACTTCTGTCAATAATGTTGACAAATTAAATTTCTAATATCTAATAATAATACGAACGAACGTAAACTGTTACGAATGAAATTTACGTCTTATTTGAAAGACGTTGAAATTGATATGATTAATATTAATATATATATATATATATATATATATATATATATAATATATAATTAATATATATATATATATTAATTATAATATATTAATTATATATTATAATTAATATAAAAATATTAAAATTAAAAAAACCATAAAATTGATATGATTAATATCAATATATATATACATATTATATAATTAATATATATATATTAATTATAATATATAATTATTATTATTATAATATATTAAATATATATTACAATTAATATAAAAATATTAAAATTAAAAAAATCATAAAATTGATATGATTAATATCAATATATATATATACATATTATATAATTAATATATATATATATATTAATTATAATATGTAATTATTATTATAATATATTAAATATATATTACAATTAATATAAAAATATAAAAATTAAAAAAATCATAAAATTGATATGATTAATATCAATATATATATACATATTATATAATTAATTATATATATATATATTATTAATAACTAATATATAATTATTATTATAATATATTAAATATATATTACGATTAATATAAAAATATTAAAATTAAAAAAACCTTAAAATTGATATGATTAATATCAATATATATATATATACATAATATATAATTAATATATATATATATTAATTATAATATATAATTAATTATATATATATTATTAATAACTTATTTAATAATATATTATAATTAATATAAAAATATTAAAATTAAAAAAACCTTAAAATTGATATGATTAATATCAATATATATATATAAAATGTATTATATATATAATATATAATATAATAAAATATATATATATATATATATATATATATATATATATATATATATATATTGGATGTCAAAAAAGCATGAGACTAAATTTATACTACGTATCACTGAGGTTAAATAAATAAAAAAAAAGGAAGTTAATAAAGACTTATGTCCAAAAATGCTTTATGAAGAAGATATTTGCTTTTAAAAATATGCATAATTTAATTTCCATTCGTCGAATTAATGATTGGCCAAAAGATAATTGACCTATTAAATCATCTGACTTAACGTCTCTGGACTTTTATTTATGAGATCCATGAAAAAGTTTTGATTTATAAAAATACGATAAAAATAGAAGATGAATTTGGTCGAATGTATTAAAAATGCATTTATTGTTATTTTCAATGCAATTGAAATATTTGAATATTTGAGTTCGGCAATCACTAACTCGACGAATGGAAATCTCTATTCTTGCTGGAAAAGAGGAATTTTCGAATATTTCTTATAACTTGTCACAATAAATTACAAATATCTTTCAAAAAAACAATATATTTTTAATATATACGTATATTAATCAGAATAGATTTATACGAAAAATATCGATCAGTAAAAAAAAAAAAAAAAGAAAAAAAAAAAGAAAAAAAGGACAAAAAAGAAAGCAATTTCCATTTTCCATTTTTAAAATTAAAAAATTAACATTATTGAATATTAAAAAATAGTATTTAAAAATAAAACCAACGATATTTCGTATTGAAAACGTATTAGACGAGTCATCTTGGTTAGAAGTGATATTAGAAAATATTTTCAATTTTCAAAAAGGAGTTAAACTCCGAACAATTTCGTTCGATGTGTTTTTTTCTCTCTTCTCTCTCTCTCTCTCTCTCCCTCTCTCTCTCTCTCTCTTTCTCTCTTATTTCTCGTCGAACTTGCCAGAAACTCCTTGCGATTTCCTAAAACTCTTTTCTTTGAAATTATTTGAAATTGTCGAGTCGTCTAATTCGCCGTTTCACAAATGGATCCTTGGAAATAAGGGTTACACGCGTGCCGTTTGCATATCAAGGAATATGCACAAAGTTGCAGTCTCTCTCTCTCTCTCTCTCTATTTTTCTCTCTCTCTCTCTCTCTCATCGTAGTTTTAACTTTTTCTATTTTTTTTCCCTCGATCAATGCTTTTTCCACTCGCTATGTCCGTGCGTCGACGTATACATGAACTCACACCCTCCTTTCTCCCTCTCTCTCTCTCTCTCTCTCTTTCTCTCTCTCTCTCTCTCTCTCTCTCTTTCTCTCTCTTTCTGTGTTTTATGCTAATGACGCTAAAATACAGTACTCTAACCGAGCAACCATAGTCAGAGAAATCGTGCTACCGAGTCCGGTCTTGTTCGAGCTACGAACGGGAGGAACCGAGGTGAATTCACGTTTCTAACGATTTCGTTTATTTCTCTTTTCTTTTTCTTCTTTTTCTTTCTTCCATCTTCTCTTTCTTTTTGGTTTTCTTTTTTTTTGTTTTTCTTCTGTTTTTTTTTTTTTCTTTTTTTTTTTTTCTTCAATGAAAATTACGAAAAATTTTATATGAAAGATCAAACGAAGATTCACGCATAAAATTGATAGATCCAGTGAGTTATAATTCTTTCGTTTTATGTCGATTCAATAATAATTTCAATAATGAATTTTTGCTCCTCTAATTTTTCTTTTTCCATAAATATTTAAAAAAGAAAAAAACAGGTACGTCCGTGTGCGCGTACATGCGTATGTGAGTATATTTATACGATTGACTTTTATATAATTTCAAGAATTATTCTGTTGATTCAATTTTAACGAGAGTACGAGTATATTTTATTTATAATAAAAAAAAGAAAAAAAAAAAAAAAAAAAAAAAAAAAAAAACAAAGAATTATATTCAAAATATTTGTATAATAAATTATTCGATAATTAATTACGAAAAAAAAAAGAGAATAAAAAAGAAAATGATATGAACGATAAATGCAATAATTAAAGAAACAACAACACTACGGGAGAATTTTTTTCATAAATCTATACTTTGAAATAAAATCTAACGAGGATGCGGATATCTATCGTATGTTTTTCTTGTTTATAATAAATTATTCAATAATTAATACGAAAAAAAAACAAAAAATAAATAAATAAATAAATAAATAAAACAAAATAAATCAACAATAAATACTAACATGTCGATTAATATTATTCTGACCGAGGACACGTAAAATTCTAAACGAATTTTCATTCCTTTATTTTAAAATAAAATCGAAACGAGTATATCGCAATCGATAATACTAATAAATTATTCATTATTACTAAGATACGAATTATATATATATAAAAAAGAAAAAAAAAAAAAAAGAAAAAGAAAAAACAAAGAATTATATTCAAAATATTTGTATAATAAATTATTCGATAATTAATTACGAAAAAAAAAAAGAGAATAAAAAAGAAAATGATATGAACGATAAATGCAATAATTAAAGAAACAACAACACTACGGGAGAATTTTTTTCATAAATCTATACTTTGAAATAAAATCTAACGAGGATGCGGATATCTATCGTATGTTTTTCTTGTTTATAATAAATTATTCAATAATTAATACGAAAAAAAAACAAAAAATAAATAAATAAATAAATAAATAAATAATACAAAATAAATCAACAATAAATACTAACATGTCGCTTAATATTATTCTGACCGAGGACACGTAAAATTCTAAACGAATTTTCATTCCTTTATTTTAAAATAAAATCGAAACGAGTATATCGCAATCGATAATACTAATAAATTATTCATTATTACTAACATACGAATTATATATATATATAATTTTGTATATATATATATATATATATATATACAAAAAGGAAAAAAAGAAAGAAAAAAAAGAAAAGAAGAAAAATCACTAACAAAGAAACGTCTCGTATAAGTTAACGTTATTGCGAAAGGTAATGAAATTCTCTTCCATACATATATATATATATATATATATATATATATATATATATATACATACATAATATATACATACATGCATGTATCGTTTGAATACGATGAATCACTAATATATACGAACAGGTTTCTACACGGATAGAAGAGTATATCCCGTAGGAAGAAACTTCTATGAGATGTAAAGTAATCCTTAACAATATACTGGATCAAACGCGTCTGATACGCTACGTTTCAAACGCTTCGTTAATAATCAAAGACTAACAGAGAGATCTTTCGAATCAACTTTATAATCTTATACAGTATATAAAGGAAACATATGCTATAGGATGAGTTTAACGTTTTATATATATATACACATATATATATATATGTATATATATCATCAGAAAGGACTTTGATCTTGTATTTTAACTTCAATCAAAATTCGATCGTTAATTGTAATCAAATATAATAATAAAATAATGAAAACTTTTTCTTTCGATACAATTAAGAATTTATTAATCGTTAATTGAGTTAACATCTCAAAATAATATTGAATTTATATTACACCCTCAGTCACTTTGAACGACTCACAGAATGAATTATTTTTAATTCGACGAAAAAATTACTGTATATCTTACGAAACCTTAGAAATAATAATTGATAAGTTTGTAAATGCATTTACAATTTTGACGTAATGAAAAAGAAAAAAAAAAAAAAAAAAAAAAAAAAAAGGAAAA
>NC_062207.1:1257092-1262092 GCF_912470025.1 Vespa velutina
TCATGGTCATGTTCACAATGTTATTATGTTTGTGTTTTCATGTTCGTATTTTCATGTTCATGTTATCATGTTATCATGTTAATGTTCATGCTCATGTTCATGTTATCATATTATGATGATATCATGTTAATGTTAATGCTCATGTTATCATGTTATGTTAATGTTCATACTCATGCTCACAAGGTTATCATGTTTGTCTTCATATTCGTATTTTCATGTTTACGTTCATGTTATCATATTATGATGATATGTTAATGTTAATGCTCATGTTATCATGTTATGTTAATGTTCATACTCATGCTCACAAGGTTATCATGTTTATGTCTTCATATTCGTATTTTCATGTTTACGTTCATGTTATCATATTATGATGCTATGTTAATGTTAATGCTCATGTTATCATGTTATGTTAATGTTCATACTCATGCTCACAAGGTTATCATGTTTATGTTTTCACGTTCGTATTTTCATGTTCATGTTATCATGTTATCATATTAATGATCATGTTCACAATGTTATCATGTTTATGTTTTCATGTTCGTATTTTCATGTTCATACTTTCATTCTTTCATGTTCATGTTCATGTTGTCATATTATGATGTTATCATGTTAATGTTCATGTTCATGTTCATGTTATCATATTATTATGTTATCATGTTAATGTTCATGCTGATGTTCAAAAGGTTATCATGTTTATGCCTTTATGTTCGTATTTTCCTATTCATACTTTCATTTTTTCATATTCATGTTATCATGTTAATGTTCATAGTCATGTTCACAATGTTATCATGTTTATGTTTTCATGTTCGTTTTTTCATGTTCATACTTTCATTCTTTCATGTTAATGTTCATGTTCATGTTATCATATGATGATGTTATTATGTTAATGTTCATGCTCATGTTAACAATGTTATCATGTTTATGTTTTCATGTTCGTATTTTCATGTTCATACTTTCATTCTTTCATGTTCATGTTCATGTTCATACTCACACGTTCACAAGTTTATCATGTTTATGTTTTCATGTTCATACATTTATTTTTTCACGTTCACGGTCATTCGTAGATATTTAAATTTTCAAGTTCGTGATCATATTAAAAAAAAAAAAAGAAAAAAAAACTGTAGAAATTGAACATAATAAATGTTTACAATAAGATTGATTCATTGGATTGCAAAAAAAAAAAATATATATATATATATATATCAACATATAAAGGAATTAAAATACGACAATTCTTAAAAACAACCAGAATTTAATGCTTCGAGAGAAAGAGAGAAGGTGAGCGACGTTTTTGAAGGAGAGAAACAAGGGATTAGGAGACACCTTGGAAAGACGAATGTTCTCTTCCTTACCGACCGTGTTTACGTGAATGAAGGTAGCGAGTCGAGAAACATAAATCTCTTTGAAAAGCATTTACGTTGGCGAGTCGCGTAGTAAGTTAGAGAGTGGTGGGGGTAATCCGTCCAGCCTACTTCCTCTCTCACCCTCTCTCTGTTTCTCTATTTGTATCTCTATCTCTATCTCTCTCGTTGTCTCTCTATTGCTACCCTGTCCTCTTTATTCACCGTCAAGGGATTATATCTTACGACCTTACGTTTTGTCGCGTTTGAGAACGGAATGCGAAGAAAAAGAATTGTCTAGACAGGTACAATACCTCCCCGTCTAATCTGACCTACTTGACTTACTTTTCTTGGAGCTTATTGTTGTAGGTCAGTTTTATGGATCAATGAATTTCTTCTGCTTGCTTATTTTCTTTTTTTCTTTTTTCCCCTCCATATTTTTCGACGTCGCACTTTTTTTTGGTTCATTTTTTTTTTTTTTTTTTTTTTTTTTTTTTTTTTTTTTTTGATAGATATTTTAAATGCATTGTATTTTACTTTATATCACGGTACACGCGTTTTTATTATTATAACATTGTAATTTGAAAGATATTTAAATAAAGTAATTATTCTCCTAATAAATAAATAATTTATGATATGTCACATATTATATTACATAATCGAATATTATTTAAGAATTTAAATAAAGTAAAAAATAATTATTATCATAATAAATAAATAATTTAAGATATGTCATATATTATAATATATGAATAAAATTTTTATAATTATTCTCATTATAACTAAGAATGTATAATTTGGGTAGTTACTTTATAAATTAATTAATAAAAATGTAATTGATAAATAATTAATATTTATTTCAAAATTAAGAATTTTAAAATATTTAATTATTTTATAATCTTGTTTAATTAATATTAAGAGGAATTTCAAAGTAAGAGAAATTATTTAAATAGAAAATATTTCTTAAATTTAAAAAAAAAAAAAGAAAAAAAAATATTTACATAGAAAAATTTAATAGTAACACAAATATAATGTATAAATAGTTAATTAATGTATATATTTAAATTATGTAATATATTTATTAATAAATTATTATTATTTGTATATGTTAATAAAAATTTTATTATATATATATATATATATATATATATATATATATATATATATATATATAATAAACGCTATTTTTCTTTTTCTTTTTTTTTTTTTTTTTTTTTCTTTTTTTTTACATGCGTTCATATTTTACACGAGCTTGAAAAATATATCGATACGTTAAAAGGTATTAATGGCCATGTATAATTGTCCATGATTCACATTTGCATTATTTTCATCGTAATATACATATTTCTATGTCGTAATTATATAAAGAAAAAAAAACAGAATAATAATAAATAAATAAATAAATAAATAAATAAATAAATAAATAAATAAATAAATTAGAAGAAAAAAAAGGGGAAAAAAGTTTCCTCGCAAAGTCGAAATATCGTCGAAATATATAATTGTTATATTATAAATCTAATATTTCAATTTTACACGATCATAATTAGAAATATTTGATTCTAATGAATCCGTGGACTTCGTATTATCTCTCTTTGGCGTTCACAAATTTTTTGATAAGAGATAAACGATACAACATGAATAAAAAAAAAAGAAAAAAAAAAATATACTTCCCATAGATCGAATTCACATTGATATCTTTATATTATTTTCCTTAAACAAATTTTTTGTTATAATTCCCTCCCCGCCCACCCCCCCCAAAAAAAAAAGAAGAAAGAAACGAAAAAAAGAATAAGAAAGAAAAATAAATAAAAAAATAAACAAACAAACAAACAAATCAATGTTTCCGATTAACATAACATTAACGATTGGTCACATGCATCATAATTTGTCTAATCTAAAAGAAAATTCTTCGAAAACAAAACAAAAGGAAAAAAAAGAAAAGGGCCAAATGAAAAAAGATCGAAGTATAAATTAATTTAATAAACGATCTAATTTCAATTTTTACTTCAATCTTTTTCACTTTAACATTCTCTTCCAACGTTGGATAACATTTTCTCGAGAGAATATATCCACTGAAACCTTCAGATACTTACACACGAATACATACAGAGCAAAAAACACGAATACATGCACTTACATACTTACACACACACATATACACACACAGAGAGAGAGAGAGAGAGAGAGAGAGAGACACACACACATATACACATATTTATACACGTATATCTATTATCCAGACAGTTGACAGGATGCGACGAGCATTTACTCGCTTCGACGTGTCGACACTGACAAAACGTCTCCCACCGCAGTGAGTTTCGTTAAAGTGTGAACTTTTCCAAAAGCTTTAGAACGAAACGCGTTAGAAGACGTAGCTGCAGAGAAGGGAAACTAGAACGACGAAGGGGACTCTACCAACGGAACGACTATTACTAACGCGACTCGAAAAGAGCCCCGTTTTCGACGGTGAAAATGATCGATGACAAAACTACAAAGGTTTTACCTACCGACGCACGCCACACGTTTTACCGATAATTTATGTGTTTGTCTCGCATGCCTCAGAATTCTCAACTCAACTCGGAAACTAGTTTTACAGTTTTATATATATATATATATATATATATGTATATATGTGTGTGTGTGTGTGTGTGTTTGTAGGGTGTTTAGAACGATTTGAGAAATTGAAATATCCTCGTTAATTTTGATTCTACGAAGAAATGTTATGTCGGAGTACAAAAAATTGTTCCGTTCGGAGAATAAAATATTATTGCTAAGATGAAATTTTTTTTCATCCTTTTATTTTTTAATCTTTTCTTTTTTCTTTTTTATTTTTCTTTTTTTTTTTTTTGTTTAAGATTCATATCATCGACACACGTCACGGATGTCAACGTCATTTTCTATCACGTAAATTCATTCGTTTCTTTCCCATGAAGATTAAATATTAATTTTTTTTTAATTAATATTTAATGATTTATAATTTATTATTTAATATTCGTTTGTAGTTTTAATACAATTAATTTTTCTTTTATAATTCATTATTTTAAGATTTATATTTTTTAGTTTTAATATAATTAATTTTCTTTTTTATAATTCATTATTTTAATATTCTTCTTTCAATTTTAATATAATTATATTTTTCTTTCTATAATTTATTATTTAAAAATTATTTTTTAGTTTTAATATAATTAATTTTCTTTTTTATAGTTCATTATTTAATATTTGTTTTTAATTTTAATATAATTAATTTTTTTTTTATAATTTATTATTTTAATATTCTTCTTTCAATTTTAATATAATTATATTTTTCTTTTTATAATTTATTATTTAAAAATTATTTTTTAATTTTAATATAATTAATTTTCTTTTTTATAGTTCATTATTTAATATTTGTTTTTAATTTTAATATAATTAATTTTTTTTTTATAATTTATTATTTTAATATTTTTCTTTCAATTTTAATATAATTATATTTTTCTTTTTATAATTTATTATTTAAAAATTATTTTTTAATTTTAATATAATTAATTTTCTTTTTTATAATTCATTATTTAATATTTGTTTAAATTTTATATATATATATATATATATATATATATATATATTTAACTAACTCATTAAGTAAGATAAACACAAAATGGAAATGAGAGCGGAATGAAGATA
>NC_062207.1:1267092-1287202 GCF_912470025.1 Vespa velutina
TGTTTTTCTTTCAAAAGAACACTTGAATTTTTTTCTCCTTTTACCTTTCTTTCTCTTTTTTCTTTTTTCTTTTCTTTTGTTTAGCTTTTTCTTTTTTCTCTTCTTTTTTTTTTTTTTTTTTTTTTTTTTTCTTCCTTTCGTTGCAACGGTCACGTATTTAACGCTCGTTATTTTGTCGGTTTAAAAAAACCACCGCGGTACGGTACTTGAATAATACACAAAGATAATTCAATTAAACCAAGTCAATTCGCGTATACACGCGAAAGCAAACAAACTGTGATTTGTTAGAAGAAAATATCTCTGGGTAGGTTATGATTTTAAAAGAAATATAAAACATATAAAAATTGTTATAACTTGTTTTCGTATCTTTGTTTTGTTGATTGTTCATAACATTGTAACGTTGTACGTTTTTTCTTTTTTTTTTTTTTTTTTTTTTTTTTTTTTTTCTATTCAAATAAATAAATAGAAGAAGAAGGAAAAGAAAAAAAAAAAGAAAAAGAAGAGACACAACGACAAAGATAAACGAGAATAAAAACGGAAATAAATAAAACGCGTAAATAATGGAAAAAAGAAAAATAATAGAGATAAGCGAATCGTTAGAAGAATGATCGCATGATGATCTTCAAATTAAAGAGAAATATATAACGTTAAAGAAAAATTAACAATCCTCTGATAGGGGTTTATTTAAAAGGAAGTGGAAAGTTTCGTTTTTTTTTTTTTTTTTTTTTTTCATTTGCTTTATCTTTTTCTTTTCTATTTTCTTCTTTTTATTTTTTAATCAATCGATAAGACTTTAAAATAAATATTCTCTATGTACGCGTAATATTTCGATTAATGTAAATAATTAAATGTGTCATGATTAAATAATCTATAATCACGTATATTAATATTTTATTACAAATATTAATTAATTATTTATTTATTTATGTGATTGAATCTTTTAATCATACATTATGAAGCAATTTTATGAAGGGATATATACATATAGAAAGAAAGAGAGAGAGAGAGAGAGAGAGAGAGGGAGAGAGAGAGAGAGACAGAAAGTAAAAATACAGAAATACGTATTGTGAGAAATTTTTCGTATCATCGAAGCTTTTTATTCAACGTTGAACGACGAAAGTTTCCTTCGCTCGATAAATTCTCCGTCGCTAGATTTGTGGAATTCGTTCAAATGAAACAGAGAGAGAGAGAAAGAGAGAGAAAAAGAGGGAGAGAGAGAGAGAGAGAGAAAGAGAAGGATAATATCGGACCTTTCAAGACCTTTCTCATCGTTCCGCTCTTTCGAGCTGCATTTATAGATGGAACTTTTGCACAATTCTAAAATCTAAACTTACGTAAACAAACATATTAATATACGTATGTATATATATATGTATATAATGTATATAATGTATATAATGTATATAATGTATTATCTTATGGATATATGTATCTTATAAATTTATGAACAAAATTTATTTATTTATAATAATATTACGTTAATCTCATAAGTTTTTTTTTTAATTAAAAAAAAAAAATATATATATATATATATAATCTCAAAATAAAAATAAAAATTAGTAAAAAAATTATCTTAACATATAGTCTTAGTCGTCGAATAATTTTAATTAGATTGAAATAAAATGTATGTATTTAATTGGAAATACAAAATTTTTACTTTTTTTTTTTAAATTATATATATATATATATATTTCATTTGTTTAATCATACATTATGAAGCGATTTTATGAAGGGATATATATATATATATATATATATATATATGTTATCAAATATATATTACCAAATATAAAAATATAAACATATAATTTTGGAATAAAACTAAAAATTAGAAAGTAAAAAATTCATTTTAACATATAGTCTCAGTTGTCCAATATATACAAATGTATGTATATATGAGCCGTTTATTTTGAAAGTGGCCTAAGTCCATTTATCTTCAAATCGAGATATTTAAGAGTTTGCGTTTCAATGAATTTAAAAATATACGTATAGGATACTAATGAGTCATACTACTTAAGTGTATCTAAAGGTGTTAAATTTATAATTCCTATTAAAATAGTGGTAATTATTAAATGAATAATATGCGTTTTCTTATCAAGAATGGAGTTAGGCCACTTTCAAAATTAACAATCAGATTCATTATAAAATTTGAAGGTACCCAAGTCCATTCAACATAATTTAAGATGCTTCAAATTGAAAAAAACAATACTGAATTTATTTTACATATCTTTGAAACACTTCGAAAACATAATTTATGCGATTCAAAACATTTTTTAACTACATAACGTACAAAATTACAAACATAAATTTATTACAAAACAATTTACTACTCATCTAGATTTTGTGTGTGTGTGTGAAAGGGATTTGAAGAGAAATCATGATGTTCCGGTGGTATATCTCTATCATTTGGTAAAAACAAATGTCTTGATATTAAAAATTTGTGATCTATGATTTCCATATTATTTTCCAAAGTTCGGACAATTTTTAACGACATTAAAGTTACTTTAATGTTTCTATTTTGCCCGGCGCACATGTCACTGTAAACTATAATGTGTCTTTCTATAATGTTCTTTTTTTTTTTCTAAGACAAATATTGTTCTATAATTCTGTTTCTTTTTCGATTTTTTTTTTAAATCATTAATTACTATTTCTTATAAGTATAAATGGAGTTAGGCCACTGTTAAATTACACGATTCAATTATTGAACTAACTCTGAAAACTTATGTGTCAAGAATTATCGTATTTGTTCGGAATATAAGTAATTTGAAATGTTTTACTGATAAATAACATAAAGTTGTACATGTAATTATGACAACCGGAAAAAATTGACAAATGGAGTTAGGCCACTTTCAAAATAAACGGCTCATATATTTCATTTTCTAAATATATATGTATATATATATATATATATTAACTTTCATTAGAACTTTCATTCAATTAGAAAGTTAAATATAATATATATATATATATATATATATATATATATATATATATATATTTAACTTTCTAATTTTTTATTTTTATTAGAAAATTTAAGATAGATTAAAGCAATGACCGGAGTAATATAGAAATGAGAATATCTCTGCTTCCTTCTACCACTGCATTTTATCGATTCGATAGCTAACTCCTTTCTAGAACGTTGAACCAGCAGAAATACTTTGGTAGCTAGCCAAAAGACGAGATATACTCATAACCTCCTACTTATAACATTTTAAGCTAATTCTTCGCGATATAGTAACGCTAATGTAGAATGGAAAAAACAAAAAAAAAAAAAAAAAAAGAAAAAAAGAAAAAAAAAAAGAAGAAAAGTCACGAGACAGTTCTAAGTATATGCGAATAATAACGTAAAATACGAAAGATACCGTGATTGGTTAAAAGTACGGATGAAGAGAGAGAGAGTGAGAGAGAGAGAGAGGGGGGGGTGAGGGGAGGGGGAGGGAGTGATGAGTAGGATGAAATAAATAATATTAATAGAATTAATGATATGTTAACAATAATATAATACAGAATAGGAAAAGAAGTAAATAGCTTAAGGGATGGTTAACGATATGTTAACAATAAAATAGAAAAGAAAAACAAAACAAAAAAAAAAAAAAAGAAAAAAAAAAGAGGAAAAAAACATAAATAGCGTAGAAAATTTAACGATACGTTAACATAATAATAATAATAGCGTACAAAAGTTAACGTTACATTGATAATAACGTAAAAAATGTAAAACATATGAGTATAATAATTTAAGATGGTTATTGATACGTTGACAATAATGTATGAATAAAAAAAGGAAGAAAAAAATAAATGAAAAAAGAAACGACAGAGAGAAGGAGAAGGAGGAAGAGGAGGAAGAGGAGAAGGAGAAGGAGGAGGAGAAGGAGGAGGAGGATAATCGAAACGTAAACGAAACGAAGATTAAGAAATTAATAATGTAAAATAGCAGATCATTATATACACTTTAGTCACGATCAAACAAACAATCAAACAAATAAACAAACAAACGAACGAACGAACAAACTAACTAACTAACTAACTAACTAACTAACTAACAAACTAAGCCAACCAACCAACTAAGAATATTCTAACGCGGCGTTATTTATAATATAAAAATAAGAAAATGTGAGAAAGTTGTTGTTTGTCCCGAGAAAGGAATAAAAAAAAAAAAAAAAAAAAGAAAAAAGAAAAAAAAGAAAAGGAAAAAGAAAAAGAAAAAGAAAAACTACAGGGAGTCGATAGTTTCTCTGTGGGGAGTCAAAAAGTTTCCCCTCTTCGCCCCTCTTTCTCCCTCCTTTCACCATTTTACCACCGACCACCAAGTGTCTTAACACTGAGCAACTAAAAAAAAAAAAAAAAGAAAAGAAAAGAAAAGAAAAGAAAGGAATAAAAAAGGGAAAAAAAGAAAACAACGTAGTCGCAAGTTGAAGTAGTATAAGTAGAGAAGAGTAGAAAGGAAGGAAAAGAACAAAAAGAGAGAGAGAGAGAGTGAGAGAGAGAGAGAGAGAGAATAAATAGTAACATTTGCCTCGTTATTAGCGGACCGGTTTCAGGGAACAAACCTCGTGACGGGGAGTCGAAATATAATTAAAGGTTCGGCATAGCTCGGCCTAAGGGATGTTTTGCTTCCATTATAAACCACCCTTTCTCCACTACCACCATCCACTACCACCACCGCCATCACTACTCCTCCTTCTATTCCTCCTTCTGTTCTCTTAGTAGTAGGCTGGTCTTGTAACTCTTGAAACTCCTCGTGGCCTGGGCACTGCAATTACGTCTCTCTACTACTCACCCTCCTTCCTCCCTCCCTCTCTCTCACTCTCTCTCTCTCTCTCTCTCTCACTCTCTCTCAGTGGACTATAAATTTCTATGCATACATATTCAGAACTCGTGAATTCACGCACCGACACCCGTACTCACCTTTCCTCTATCTATCTCTCTCTCTCTCTCTCTCTTTGATTCACCCCTCTGTCCCTTTGCTTATGAAATAATCATGGAATTATTACCCTCGAAGCTTGGATCGTTCTCTCTCTCTCCTCTGTCTCTCTCTGTCTCTCTCTCTCTCTCTCTCTCCCTCTCTCTCTCTTTATCTTTCTGTTGTTCTGTTAAATCCAGAGGCTTTTCGAATCGTTCATAGGGGTTGGTTGCTTCGACTTAACCGTTATTCCATGTACGTACTTTTATGGTAGTATGCGTATGTATGTACACGATATGGTGGTAAATATATACATATATATGTACATGTGTGTGTGTGTGTATGTGTGTGAATGTATAATATGTAAAACGTGCGGTGCGTCGGATTTAAAGGGAACGATCTTCTCCCTTCTCAACCACCCCGAGCTACTGCTCACCACCCCTTTTATCACTCCCTTCTCTCTTCTTTTCCCTTCTTCTATCGCCACATCTTCTTTCCTTTATGCATTATATAATTTCATTGTTGGGAGGGTAACATGCCTCGAGTATGTTTAAATTGTTTAGCTACGAATCGATATGTGTACGACGCCCGGCCGTTTTCTGTTTGCAAACGTTGTATCCGTGTGAATGGTAAAAGGAGGAGAAAACGGTGGTAGTTATTTTTTTTCTTTTTCATTTTTTTTTTGTTGTTCTTCTTCTTCTTCTTCTTCTTCTTCTTCCTTCTCTTTTTATCTTTTTTCTCTTTCCCTCCTCTTGTGTGTCTCTTTCTCTTTTTTTTCTTTCTTTTCTTTTTTTTTTCTTTTTCAATTTCACATTATTATATTCTAAATCTTATTATATACAATAATATATAATGTATTGATTGTAAGAAATATTTGAAAATATGTTACTTTTAAAAAATTATAAGTAATTTTCTCTCTCTCTCTCTCTCTATATATATATATATATATATCTTTCTCTCTCTTTCTCTTCTTTGTTTCTCATGAAATCATTGTTTTATACGTCGATCATAAAATAAATTATGGAACAAAATTTCAATAGTGTTTTTCAATTTAAAAATTAATTGTTTATATATATATATATAACAACTTATACTATATATAATATAGATTATATAATATATATAATATATATATATATATCATATAATATATATAGCAAAATAAATTGTATGTCTACTATAACAGTTAATTGTGAATGTAGCTTAAAGGCAAAATTTGTTAGTTTAAAAAAATTTTTTGCAACGTTGATTATTTTTTCTTTTTCTTTTTTTTTATTTATTTATTTATTTATTTATTTATTTATTTATTTATTTATTTATTTACTTATCTGGTTTTTTTTTTTTTTTTTTTTTTTTAATATTTTCTTATCAATCTATTCTTTTTCTTTTTCTTCTTTTTTTTTTCTTTTTTTTCTTACGATTAACTCGTACTACGTCATTATAGTAATTTTCTATTTTTTTTTTTGCAAAAGTAGAGAACAAAAAATAATGAAAAGTAAAAGAATTTTAAATGATCAATATTACAATCAATATCTCTTTTATTTGTTTGTTTTATTTTCATTTCTTGTCCTTTTTTTCTTTCGTTTTGTTACAAACGGTCGATGAAGGGAGAGAAAAAAAAGGAGAAAAAAAAAAGAATTAGACAACACGTCATTTAAAACGTAACTAATTCAATCGATGATAAAAGAAATTAAGATTCGAGAATAAAAGCCATTGCATTGTCGTACGGGATCAAGAAAATAAATTGAGAAACGTGACGTGGCGAGATAAGTTGTCAAAAGTCGTATCGCGTTAACGCCAAAGGACTCTACTTTATGTTGTGCTCATTTTAAATGTCAAAAGTGACGTGAGAACTCGTGCAACCTAAAAATGTCTCGTAACAAATTAACGAAGCTTTTTCCCCTTTTTTTATTTTTTTTCTTTTTTTTTTTTTCATTTTTTTCATTTTTTTTTTCTTTTTTTTCTTTTTTTTCTTTTTTTTCTTTTTTTTTTTTTTTTTTTTTCTAACGAGCTTTAAACCCGATAAACATCTCATCTCACGAATTTTAGAATTTCGTTGAATGAATTATAGAATAATAAATTTTAAATGTTCAAAATGAACGATACTCCTTTCTTTTTCTTTTTTATTTTTATTTCTTTTTTTTTTTTCTTCCTTTTCTTAATTCTTCAAACTTCCTTATAAATTTTTTTGTTAATTATTTCATTTATTTCTTTGAGAAATGATCGTCAGAACAATTATATGTTTTATCGTATAAATATTGTATATATACTTGATCATACACATATATATGTATATATATATATTTTTTTTTATTTTTCATATTTATATTATATTTAAATTGAATTATTAATTATTAATGTTTCTTTTTTTTTTTTTCTTTTTTTTTTTTTTTTTAAGAAATTTCAAAAATATACAATATTTTAATTTTCTCTATTTTAAAATAAAACTTGTAAAATGGTAAAATAATTATTAAAAAATTAAAATTAAAATTTTATAAAAATAATTAATTATTAATCAGTTTTAATTAATATGTAATCACCCAGAAACATAAACAATTAATTATTATAAGTATTTATATATATATATATATTCTTTTTTTATTATTTTTACAAATTTATAATATAAATTTATATACATATATATATTTACTATTTATTATATATATAATAAATAATATTTTATATTATATATTTCATATTATATATTCATAGTATATATATATTATAAATAATATAATACATATTAAATAATTTTAAATATTAATAAAAATTTATTATAATTAAATATACATATATATATATATATATATATATATATATATATATACTACATATACATGCATATAAATGATATAAAGATATATATATATATATATTTTTTATATAAATTTATATTATAAATTCATAAAAATAATACAAAAGGAATAATGAATTATTAATTACAATTTAATATAACTTCGAAGTTAATATAATATAATTATTTTCTATTTTCGATGATAGGATCCATGGTACGAGTATCTACGTACCATGCACGGTGACGTACTTTCTTGGATCACGTCGGAAAATTGCAGTTTAAATCTTCAATACACAGAGTCATCAACGCGTTCAGCGGAACGTTACACTCGCGTGTTTCTTTAGAACGCGAACAGAACTTCGCTTAAGAGAATGAACATTTTCGAGAAATTTATGGTTTAACATGGAGGGTTCTAAACTATTTACCGAGTTCTACGTTTAACATAATCTACTATAAGGAGAGGTCTCGTCTTCCTTTAAAGATGAATATTACAAAATTTGACGGTGTATTCTCTATTTATCTCTCTCTCTATCTCTCTTTCTCTCTCTCTCTCTTACTCTCTCACTCTCTCTCTCTCTCTCTCTCTCTCTCTTTCTGTCTTTCTCTTACTCTCTTTTACATACACACACATACACACATATACAGAGAGTAAAAAACACACAAAAAGAAAGAGAAGACAAATATACAGAGATAACAGACACATGTAAACACACATATTAGACACAGATAAAATGTTGATTATCCGACTTTACGTAAAGAGATCGTTAAAAAATGGATTAAATTCTTAAGAAAATTCAATCTTATTTAATTTCTCTCTTTTCATTTCTCTGTCTCTGTCTGTCAGTCAAATCAAGTAAAGTCAGTCAATCTCAATCTGTATATATGTCTATCTGTTTCTCTCTTTTTCTCTCTCTTTTTCTCTCTCTCTTTCTCTCTCTCTCTCTCTCTCTCTCTCTCTCTCTCTCTGTCTATCTCTTTCTCTGTCAGTCTTTTAGATTCTCAGATTTCTTTTCTTCTTTGTTTCTCTCCTCTTATCTAACTTTTTCCTTTTTCCTTTTTTTTCTTTTTTTCTTTTTCAATCTTCCCTTTTACAATGATCCTTCGAAATTTCTTCTCCAAGCGGATTACTCATAATTAAAGGACTCTACGATCTAAAGAGATTTAAATTGAATTTTTGCACAAATATTATCTCTCTCTCTCTCTCTCTCTCTCTCTCTCTCTCTCTCTCCCTTTATCGATCTCTCTATTTCTCTTTCTATGGTTTCCATTAAAATCAAATAATTCCATTAAAAAAACCGATCGAACATTTAAACGTATATATATATGTATATATGTATGTATGTATGTATGTATGTATGTATGTATATATATATATGTATGTATATATATAGCCGATATACATGAGTTTTATAATTCAACTAATTGAGTTGGTAGAAGGGTACAAACGTCGACCATCATATTTCATTTTCTTACGGAGGGGTAAAGAGTAAGAAAAAAAAAATGAAGTCCAAAGGGGATGAAGGAGGAGAGGAAGATGGAGAGGAAGAAGAAGAAAAGAATAAGAAAAAGAAGAATGGTAGAAGAACCGCATAACATTATCAAGACGAGAGAACCGAGCCCTCTTATTATCGTTGATGAAATGCATTTTTCCTTCCATCATATTTCTTCTCTCTCTCTCTCTCTCTCTCTCTCTCTCTCTCTCTCTCTCTCTCTCCCTTTCTCATTTTCTATCTATCAGCCCATCTTCTTTTTCCTTTATTTTTAAAGATCCGATAGAGCTATGGTAAGATCGATAATACAATTTATTCTTGCTAAGCAAAGAGGTTCATTCTCGTAAGGACTAATAATATCGATGCTGTAATTTAATAATATTAATAATAATAATAATAATAATAATAATAATAATAATAATAATAATAATAATAATAATAATAATAATAATAAAAGAATTAAAAAAAGAATTAAGAAAAAATAAAAAAAGTATATATACAATATTATATATATATATAATATAATATATTATAATATAATATAGAATAATTATATTTTTAAATATTTTTATAAAAAAAAAATTCAATTTTTTTTTAAAATATTAAATTTAAAAAAAAAAGAATGAATTAAAAAATATAAAGAAAAAAGCTTAAAGAAATAATATACACATATTATGTACATATATATATATATATAAAATATAATCTTATATAATATAATATAAAAAAGATTGTATTGATCTAATGATGTCTAAAAAAAAAAGAAAAAAAAAGAAGAAAAAAAAAAAAAAGAAGTAAAGGAACGAGGAAGAGATAAAATTGACATTTTGAATGAATTGACTTTCTAAATTGTGGAAAGTAAAGAAGAATGGGGCAATCGGCCGAGAGAATACAAAAGAGAAAATCGTGATGTAAGGAGGGACGACGTTCCCATGGGTATAAGCAAGCAAAGCACGGTGTTACCCTTCCTAAAATCTCTTCTTCGCAAAGCAGGGGGTCATTATATGGTGTTTCGATGTGATTTACGCGCATTAATAAACGTTTACACGTACCCTGCCAAGTTACATTTCTGTTCTATGGGACAAACGACCAGACTAACTCTGTCCTTTTCTATTTTACTAAGGGATAGACGATAAGAGAGAAAAGAAAGAAAGAAAGAATAAATAAAGCGCGATGTTCTAGAGAGAGAGAGAGAGAGAGAGAGAGAGAGAGAGAGAGAGAGAGAGAGAGAGAGAGAGAGGAAGGGAAAGACAAATGTAACAATCAAATTGAACTCCAACTGGGAATTCGTTCGATGAGAAAAATTCTTTTATTCTACTTTTTATTTGTTCTTCTTTCTCTTTTCACTTATATCAAAAATATATTTTTTATGCGCTTATAATATAATTATAATTAAATTATATTATAATATAAAATTCATGTTTATTATGCGTATATATATATATAAAAATTGCTTTATTTGCAATTATTAAAATTGAATCGATTATAATGAAATATTCTGATTAATTTATGAGATCGGAAAATAATAGAAACAAATCGAATTAAATTATTTCAAATCGTTGATTGGCCATAAAGTTGTGTTGGATTGTATTACGGAACAAAAAGAAAAAAAGAAAAAAAAAAAAAAAGAAAAAAAAAAGAAAAAAAAGAAGAAAGGGAAAAAAAAAGGAAAATAAAGTAAAGGAATTATTATCGATATAAATTGCTTTTTCTTTTTTTCTTTTTTTTTCTGCGATATTATTAAAAATAAAAGAAATAATACGAATGAATCGAATGAAAAATATTTCAAATTATTGTCACGGAGTCATATTAAAATTGTCTTATGGATTGAAGAAGAAAAAGAAAAAAACCAAAAAAAAAAAAAAAAAAAATAAGAAAACTATTAAATAAGTAAAAAAAAAAAGAAAATAAAAAGGACAGAAATCTTTAGCTTCTGTATCCTTAAGTTATATTATTATTTAAGGAAAAAAACAAAAAAAAAAAAAAAAGAACAGAAAAGAAAATAAATTCTGACGAACCAAAAAAAAAAAAAAAGAAGAATATAAAATAAAAAGTAATTAAATTGAATATACGTTCTAATATGCACTTGATAAGAAATATTTTTAAACGAAAAGAATTAAAACTATCTGCTGTTTTCCTAAAAGTATCGATTTCGAATTAAAAAGAATCGTTTTTTATAGGATATTTACGATGCCGATAATATCTCATCAAGAATATTATCAAATTTTCAAGTTTCAACAAAAAGAAAAGAAATAAAAAAAAAAAAGAAAAGAAAACAAAGAAAAAAAGAAAACAACAAAAAGAAATTTAATCCCTCACCAAACGCCGATTTTCGTTCAATGCTAATGAAATTAAAAAAGAATAAAAAATATAAACGATCGAATTCATGACTATGCGCGATTTTCGATCAGAAAAAAAAAAAAACGAAACAAAACAAAAAAAAAAAAAAATGAAAAAAGAAAGAAAAAAAAAAAAGAGAGAGAGAGAAAAAAATTCCAAGTTTTTCAATGATCAACAAAATAAATTATTGTCGTTATTATAAAAAAATTTTATCAGATCACGATATGGAGCGTAATAGAAAGAATGCTTTAATCGTTTCAATTATAAGGAAATTTTTTCGACAAAAAATTTGTCAAAATAAAATTTTCCTCTCGGATCATAACAACAAGAATACATTATCGATTAATGATAAATAATTTTGTAAAAATTGATTTTTCCGCGTTTCTTTTTCTTCGGGATTTTTCTTTCTTTTTTTCTTTTTTTTTTTTTTTTAACTGTTTGAACATACACGCATCTGTACATACTCACCTTAATGTCCCCCAACCCCTTCCCCCTCCTCCCTCCCACCCTATATAATATTCACAGATCGTAATAAGGATAATACCTACGATATATTACAACGTTAACGATCAATTATCTTTCGCATATATTTTAGATTTTCTCGAAAACGTAATTCCAATATCGATTAAAACCGAGGTGTTATGGGGTGATATTGAGGGTGGGATTGAGAGTGAGGTGGGTTATGGAGGGGTTGGGAGGGGGTGGAAATGGTGATACCAGAATGTACCCAATTTCATAAGTTAAATCACGTTAATTTTCTGACGGTGAAATCGAAATACAATGGGTGAATTTAAACGTTCGTGTACATTATTCTCGTCTTGTTATGGGGTTAACGTTAATGGGAGTACCATGGGAGTGGTAAATGGTAAACGAGCCAATACGAGCAAATAGGAAATAAAGTTCTTATATTTTAATTGGACGATTAATTAAATTCACAAAAAAGAAAAAAAAAAAAAAAGAAAGAAAGAAGGACGAGGAAATATCGTTGGCTCTTTTTAATTTTTCCTTGACTG
This sequence comes from Vespa velutina, assembly GCF_912470025.1. Lineage (NCBI taxonomy): Eukaryota > Metazoa > Arthropoda > Insecta > Hymenoptera > Vespidae > Vespa > Vespa velutina. The sequence goes on from NC_062207.1 coordinate 1,279,630, forward strand.
GCGGATTTTGAGTGGCGGAGGGGAAAAAAGGGGGCGGGGGGAAGAAGAAAGAAAAAATTTTAAAAGAAAAATAAAAGAAAATGAGAGGAGGGACGATTTAAACGAGGAAATAACGTATATTTAAATAATGTCATTCAATTATAGACTCTCGTTCTATTTCATCGTCTTTGCTTTAAAAAGGGCGCGAGTGCATCCAACAATCATCCCCTACCCGTCTCAACCACCCATCCACCCCTTCCTCATCCCCACCCATACAACGCTCATTCTTTCAGTCATTCCCTCACATAAAAAAAAGAAAAAAAAAAAGAACACGATTCCTTTGTTCGGTACTCTTTCTCGTTACGACGATATCATAAATAAATTTATCACCATTGGGATCCTTCACAATTTGATTTTCTATGGACTTGACATCAATACCACGGGGGACGGGAGGGGGGGGGAGGGTGTTAGAGTGGTAATATATAAGGTTTTGAATGTACGATTTTTTTTTCTTTTTTTTTTTCTTTTTTTTTTTTTTCTTTTTTCTATTTATTTATTACGTACGATGAAGAGGCAATTTGTTTATTTTACTTTTTCATTTTTATCCATGCAGATATCTTTTTTTTCCTGATGTATTTATTCGTTTAATTTCTTTCATTTCTTCGTCCCCCCCCCCCCACCCACCCTTGTTTTTTTCTCCCTTTTATCGTACGATACAAATAATGTGTAATAACAATAGCATGTAATAGCGAGTTATGTTAATATTTTTTCTTTTTATTTCTTTAGACGTATTTCGTATTTTAACATATAAGATAGAAAGATAGAAAGATAAAATGTGAGCCATTGATTTTGTAACTGGAACTAGGTATTAGATTGGAAACCATGAAACGGGCGTTTTTGTTTAGTTTGTTTATTTTCATTTGACGGCCATTTTATAGTTTCTAACCTAATATATTCTATTTTATTGCTCTTAGATATTTAATGGATTTAAAAATATTGATAAACAGTAATGAACTTATTTTCTTTTTTTTTTTTTGTATCTTATTCATATTAAATCACAATAAAATCATGATTTTGGCCAATGGGCCTTACGTTTGACTTTTTAAAATCGACAATAACGCAATAAATATCGTCATCGAAAGAAATTATTAATAACAAATTTATATTAGACATTAAAAGATATTTATTCTAAATTGATTCTATAATAAGTATAAATTTTATGTTAATACGTTGTAATAAGAATTAGCTTTAATTATTTTCTCCTTTTTTTATTTTTTTTTCTCTCGCAAGATAATAGACTTGCGCCATTTTCAAAATCAAAAACGATCCAAAGGATATGAATGACGAGAAAGATAGAAAGATAAGATAAAATTGCAAAAAAAAAAAAAAAAAAAAAAAGAAGAAGAAGAAGAAGAAGAAAAAGAAGAAAAAAGAAAAATAAATAAATAAATAAATAAAGAGAGAAAGAAAAAGAGGAAAGAAGGGTTTCTAAATAGAGACATTTAAAATGTAAAGTTTCGTGTTTCACCAAGAGAAATCAAAATACGATAAATAAACTTAAAAAGGATAAAAATGAAAAAAAAAAAAAAAAAGGTATATACTATTTCTCGAATGGTCTTTAAGGTTCTTACGAATGTGTAAGCTTACAAATGGTAGGTAGAGGTATAGGTTGGTGGGTTTATTGGTCCCATCGCGACCAAACTAAATCGAGTTTCGTAATAAGGAAAAGCACAAGAGCGGATCGTCTCTCCTTTCGTGACTGTTTATTAAACTTTGACCGGGGGAAAAGCCTGTCGTGGTTTGTAACAAGTATTATTAACTCGTTGATTTTTCTTTATCCATGAATCGGAAGTTCAAATAAGTCTAAGGAAATAAAAATTTCGTATTATCTTCAAGTAATAGGTAACTTTTAAGAGTAAAGTTTCTTTTTCTTTCGTATCTTTTTTCTTTTCTCTTTTGTTTTTATTTTTTTTCTTTTTGTTTTGTTTTTTTTTTTTTTTTTTTTTTCTTTTTTTTTTTTTTTTTTTTTTTTTTTTTTTTTTCAATTTAAATCTTCACCAATCCGTCATTTCGAAGATTCAACATCGAATTAAGTTTTCGATTCTTTTAAATTTCTTTCTTTTTTTTATTTTTTGTTTTGTTTTTTTGTTCCTTTTTTTTATTTTTTTGTTTTTTTTTTCTCATACGTATCTCTAAATCAATGTTCGGGCTAATTAAATCAATGTTTTTAAATCAATGATTGATACTGAAAAATTGTTGTGTTTAAAGAAAAAGAAAGAAAAAAAAAAAAAATAAATAAATAAATAAATTTTCATATCGAAGAACAATACAAAATGCTTAAAATTAAATTCGAACGATTTCGTGGAAACAAATTTTCATTTTTAATAATTAATAATTAATTTTTTTTTAATAATTAATAATTAAATACGAGGATAACAGTATTTGCATTTATTAATTATTTATATCGATTATTATTATTATTATTATTATTATTATTATAAAATTAAATCAATTAATGGATAATGATTAAGATGAGAATTAAAAATTAGAAAAAGAAATGGATAAGGAAGAAGGAAAGGGGGAGGGGGGTGGGAGGAAACACATGTAAAAAAACGTATGATAAGTAAAACGGATCTTGTTATTCGTCGAACGACATTATTTCTGTAGAAAGGAACTTGCGAAGATAAGAAAAAAGAAAAAAGAAGAAAAAAAAAAAAAAAAAGAAAAAACAAAGATAGAACGATTTCTTACTTAACGTTTCTTCTTCATTGCGATTCCTGAAATACATACACACACACACACACACACACAGATAGACAGATAGACAGATAACAGAGACACATACACTCACGCACACACATATACATACATACATACATAAGCCATATATAGTAGTATAGTATCATAGAATAGACCATTGTTGTTGTTTTTGTTGTTACGGCGAATAAAGACAAATCGCTGAGCACATTTTATCGATTCTATCGTATTGCCCTTCCAAGGCAAAGGACTATCATGGCTTAAGGAGAAAATCTTCGACTCTCAAAGGAAAGGTTTTATTCAGTTTTTACGGCGATGTACAATGGAGAGAGTTACACTACTGATTTATCGTGGATTTATCTTCCTTCCTTTTAACTCCATCATCCCACCCCTATCCCCCATACCTATCTTATTCCTCACCAACCAAACACCATAGCTTACCCTTTCTTTAAAACCCCTTCTTCTTCTCTAGTCCCTATCCCTCCCCACTCCCTGACTTCTCTTCTCTATTTTACTTCTTTATTTTTCTTCTTTTATTTATTTATTTTTTTTATCTTATTTTATATTTATATTTATATTTACATTTATATTATTTTATTTTATTCTATTTTATTTTCCAATCTATATCCTTCCAACATTATCCTAATTTAGTTTACATTATTACAATAATTGTATTACAAAGCAACTACATATAAATTAAATTGTCAACATTCAAATTAATCGTATAATTCTTTTTTTTCTTTTTTTTTTTTGTTTTGTAACCATTCGCAGTGCGTAAGAAAAAAAAAGAAAAGGAAAAAAAGAAAAACCAAAAACAAAAGTAAAAAAGAAAGAAAGAAAGAAAAACGAGGAAGGAATGAGAGGGGGGAGGGTGAAAGAGAGAGACAATAAATTGCGGTTTATTCTCAATTAAACAGATAAGTATCTGCAAGCAAGCAAGCAAAGCTCAGGAGGAGATTTCTTTCCCCCATAAAACGTCACACCATCATAGCAACAGCTATCACCCCGTCCCCCTTGCTCTTCTTCTCGACTTCTCCACCATTCTGTATATCCCACGAACCGTGTGATGTCGACAACGAGAAGCTATTAAAACCACCCCGTTCACGTACCTAGCTTATCCATCAGTGGTTTGCTGGACGAACGACCAGAGAAAAGGCTGTTAAATCTGATAGATTAAGTATAAATAAGGATAGTAGAACCACTGTATATATATGTATATATATATATATATATACATACGTATACATATACATATGATATATGATTAACCCGAAACCCTTTTCCTTTTTTTTCTTTTTTCTTTGTATTTCATTTTCCTTTATTTCGTTCCCACGACAAAACGATAAGCAAACATTTTTTTCGGCAATTAACTGATCCTTCAGATCCCTCCATCCCTTAACCCCCTTCCCCCCATATCTCGCACCCCTATATCCAAAAACTTACAATTCTTAACCCCATAAAATCACCATCCGACTTATTCGATTCCACTTCGAAACGTCAGCCCGAGTCCTCTCTCTCTCTCTCTCTATCTCTCTCTCTCTCTCTCTCTCTCTCTCTCTCTCCTTTATCTCGTATTATTTCATTGGTCCGATATTGTGACGATGATCAATATCAAACGACCAGTATCGTTCATACGTATTATTCGTACATTGCCATTTAGCGCGTAAGCGATAAACTATAGTTCACGTTTTGATCGAACTACTATTTACAGAGAAGAGAATAAACGTGCTTTATATAGGATTACGTCAAAACATCAACGTGGAATCCGAGCCAACACCCTTTTCAAATGCCCTTCCCCCTCCCCGTCCCTACTAATACCCCTTCTACTCCTACTACTATTCCTCCTCCTCTTCCTCGTCCTCTTCCTCCTCTTCCCTGATAAAGACTCGGATAACAATGAGTGAAAATAAAGAAGAAAAACGCGTGCCGCTCGAAAGGGTCCGGGATTGTAGAGCTAGTTTCTCATTGGCTAGAGAGAGACAGAGAAAAAAAAAAGAGAGAGAGAGAGAGAGAGAGAGAGAGAAAGAGAGTATGTGTATGTACATAGGTTGCATATGTATATAGGTTAGGTATTAAAGTACATAGAACGAACGAGAACGAACTTTTTGCGGATGAGGAGTGGGGGAAGAGGGTGAAAGGGGTGAGAGCCGTCAATCTACGAGCTTGCTTGCTCGCTTGCTTGCTTGCTTGCTTGCTTGCTTGCTTGCTTGCTTGCTTGCTACGACGATTCATCCCCTTCGGCGAATGCAAAATCAACGGGCTATTGTATGCGTGAGGTTGGGGTGAGGTGCTACTAGGGATCGCACGTTCCTCCCCCCTTCCTCCCTCTCCCTCTCTCTCTCTCTCTCCCTCTGTGTGTATGCATTTATATGTGTGTGTATGTGTGTCCCTGTCTGGCTCTCTCTCTCTCTCTCTCTCTCTCTCTCTCTCTCTCTCTCTCTCTCTTTCTTTCTCATTCAATCTCTATCCGTTTGTCTGTCTCAGTCTATTTCGTTCTCTTGCTCCCTCTAGCACGTTAAAATAAAATCTGCTCTATCGTTAAAGGTATCAGGGACGTCCTATTATAATGTTAATCATAGGCTCATAATTTTTAATTTATTATATATATATATATATATATATATGTATATTTAATTTTTAAATAATATTGCTAATATGCAAAACGACGATAAATTTGTATTGGTTTAGTTAATATTTTGAAAATTTTCTTCTCCTTTGTTTATGTTTTTCTTTCTTTCTTTCTTTCTTTCTTTCTTTCTTTCTTTCTTTCTTTCGTTTTTTTTTCTTTCTATTTTCTTTTTCTCTTCTTTTTTCCACGTCCCGTTTAAATTTAAGCGTTAACGTTTAATATCTATGTATGTTTATATATTAGGTTGGAAACTATGAAACGGGCGTTGAATGGAAATACATAATTAAACAAAAACGCTCGTTTCATAGTTTCCAACCTAATATATATATATATATATATATATATATATATATATATATTATATATATGTATGTGCGTTTAATGTCTTCGATGTAAGATATAAGAGATTTTTATATTGGATATATATATATATATATATATATATATATATATATATGTACGTATGTATGTGCGTATGTATGTACGTATGTACGTATATATGTATAAACATTGTCATATCTTGAAATTTATATTTGAATATAATATATATATTTAATATATACATATACATATATATATATAAATTTGACAGATTTGAACATGAAAATATTCGTAGTACTAATTTCATCCTCATTTCAAACTCATCTCTAATTCATTCAAACTCATTTCTAATTTAACCAGTGTCCGATCCATTATCATTCAGTAGGAAAGAAGAGAAAGAAGAAAAGGAAGAAGAGAAAGAAGAAGAAAAAAAAAATAAAAAGATGAGGAAGCGCAAAGGACGTTATTCGTCTTGAAGATGGTAGTCCGAAGTGTAATATCAGTGCCATCGAGGGAAGCCAATTTCTGTGAGGCTTTTGTGAGGATAGAAGGACGACGCGAAAAACACCTTTGTGGTTTCCATTGCAATGAGAAACGAAGAAAAAAGGCAAAGGCAAAGACAGAAAGAGAAAAAGAGAAAGAGAGAGAGAGAGGGATACAGAGATAGATAGAGATAGATAGAGATAGATAGATAGAGAGAGAGAGAGAGAGAGAGAGATACTCATCGAAATTCAAGTGGCTTGCAATCGAGTATTACTTTTGTTTCTTTCTTTTCTACTTCTTCGTCTTTTTCTTCTTTTTCTTCTTTCAAGATCGATATTTCGCTTATCTGAATCATCGATCGTTTGGCACCTAATTTTTCTACAGTACTGAGTCACCATTGAAAGAGAAAAGAAAGACAGAGAGACAGAGAGAGAGAGAGAGAGAGAGAAAGATGGAGATGGAGAGATAGTTCGATTTACCAACCGTCAAAAACGAAGGGAGAAAACGTGCCTTGAATAAATTAGATACCGGTTTTAAAGCGATTAGAAAGGTCAGATTCTAATCCGGGAGAAAAACTAACAGGCCAAACGACAGATGCCGTTCTCTTTTTCCTTCCGTTTCTTTATAATTTTTTTTTCTTTTTGCTTTCTCTCTCTCTGTCTCTCTCTCTCTCTCTCTCTCTTTCTCTCTCTCTCTTGATTTTTCAAACTCGTGGTCCCGACTCTGTTCTCGTCAGATTATTTCACATCGATGCGTTTAATATGATTTCGATGCAGTTGACTACTTCTCTGTGGGTAATCGTGTGGTTCGCTTCTGCACACATACACACACACACACACACAGATACATTTATATATATATATATATATATATATACACGTACATACTTTGATTCTTTTGAATAAATTCAGTTCTATCTTTTTTTCTCTATTATGCTTTACTATTTTTTCTTTTTTTCGTCGAGGAGACACAGACGCACATATGCGAAGGAAATGGTTGAAAAAATTGAAAAATTGTTAAAATCAAATTTTTCACTGTAATTTTCTTCTTTTCTTTTTTTTTTTTTTTTTTTTTTTTTTTTTTTTTTTTTTCTCTTCTGTCTATATCAATTTAAATCGTTACAACATAAGGGGGAAGAATTATTTTTACGAAATAATGGATAATCGTATCGATTAAATGTATATAAACAAAAGTGAAAAAATTTATTCTATAGAAGCATAAAAAAAAAAAAAAAAAAGAAAGAAAAAAGGGAAGAAACCATTACAAAATAATATCAACAAAATAAGATAAAGATCATATACATTATCGACAAATCTCTATTTTAAATTCTTTACGATTTTAATTGAGCTTTATTTGAATCTTATTTTTTTTTTTCGTTTTTCTTCTTTCTTTTTTTTTTCTTTT
>NC_062207.1:1289902-1309774 GCF_912470025.1 Vespa velutina
CAATAATAATGTATTTTAATTTATTACACATACATATATTATCGTCTATATTTTACTTATCACAAGTATTGACATTATCAAACATTATATTTTTCTTTTATATATAAGTAAAATATTATTAATATTGAAAAATAATATTTCTTACATAGTATTATTTATGTATAAAATAATAATATATATTAATAAAATCTATATATTAATACGTATATTAAAAATGTATATTAATAAATAAAATAATAAATATTATACAATTTATTGAACATTATTGCAAATTTCATTTGTAATATTATAATTATTATTGCGCGCGTACATATACGCGTACGCACACGCGCATACACACACAGATATATTATAATTTTTTTTTTCTTTCTTTTCTTTTTTTTTTTTTTTTTGTTTTTTTTTTATCAAGTAAAAATAATACCAAAATAATAATTTTTTACGTTAAAAAGTCCAACGCGTATCGCGCATTAAACAATCTGATATAATATAAATTCTCCGAATTAAAAAAAAAAAAAAAAGAAAAAAAAAAAAAAGAAAAAAGAAAAAAAAAGGGAACAAAAAAAAAGAACGAGAAAAAAAATGATAATAAAAATGAGAGAAAAGAAAAAAAAATAAATGAATAAATAGATAAACGAATGAACGAATAAAATCAGAAAAGAAATATTAGAAATAGTTATTGGATCAATTAAATTCGCATGAAATTGAATTAAATATTTCGACATTGCTTATCCAAATCAATTTTAACGTTTATTCCGCAGCAAAAATAAATATGTGTATATATATATATATATATACACGTACACGCGTATACTTACGAAAAGAGAGAGAGAGAAAGAAAAAAAAAAAAAAAAAAAAGAAAAAAGGAAATAAAATTATTAGAAATTGTTCACGAATCAAATCGACAAAACTCATCAGGATTATTCTTCTTTACAATACCCGTAGGAGTTTATTTCCATATAAAATTCACCATCCATAGATTCGAGATTGACTGTATAAGAAAGGTCATGTGATTTAGCCAATCATTTTTCTCTCTCTTCCCCATCCCCTCTCACTCTCTCTCTCTCTCTCTCACTCTCTGTCACGCACACTCTCACACATTTTGTCTATCGAAAAATTCTCTTTCTTTTTCACACACACACACTCTCTCTCTCTCTCTCTCTCTCTCTCTCTCTCTGTTCCTCTCTTTCTATCTCTCTCTTTCTCTCTTTCTCTCTAAATCTATCTCTTTCTGTCTATCGAAAAATTCTTTCTCGACTTTTCACGTTACATCGTCGACTACCAACACATAACGTGCAGTTCTGTTTCAAGGCAATAAGAGTTCAACCTCTGACGCCACCGCTTGATATACGAGAAGAGCATGGGAAAGAGATAGAAATAGAAATAGAGAAAGAGTAAGAGAGTAAGAGAGTAAGAGAGAGAGAGAGAGGGAAGATATGTGTGTACGTGTATGTGTGTGTGTGTGTGTGTGTGTTTAACACTTTCCATCGTGAAACGTTCCATCTAACAGGCACCTCGTTTCTACAGAAAGAAAAAAAGAAAGAGAAAAAGAAAGAAAGAAAAGGGAATAAATCGATCGCACAGCTGTCGTTCTCTGTCTTTTTATTTCTCTTTCTTTTCTACTTTATGTCGATGTATGTCTATGTTTAAGAGAGATAGAGATAGACTAAAAGAGAGAGAGAGAGAGTGAGAGTGAGAGAGAAGTTAAAAAATAATTAAATATACTCTCTCTCTCTCTCTCTCTCTCTCTCTCTCTCTCTCTCTCTCTCTCTCTCTCTCTCTCTTGTACTTTATGTATACTCGTCCGTCCATCTCCGTATGTGTGTGTGTGTGAAAGAGAGAGAGAGAGAGAAAACAAAAAAACAAACAACAAAATTTCAAGCTAAATATAAAATAAACGATCAAAACGAAATATCGTATTAAAACGATGATCGATTAAATAACATTAAATAATTATAATAATTTCATTCATTTATCTCGTTTAAACAAAATCGACAATTCGTGCCGATCTTATACATCGAATCAAAAATCAAAATGAATTTATATCTTTCATCGAAATAAAATGAATTACATTTCAAAGATGTACAACGATTATTTTTCGACGGTGTCATTGGTCGATTATAAAAAAAAAAAAAAAAAAAAAAAAAAAAAAAGAAAAAAAAATAAGAAGAAGAAGAACGAATAAAAAGATAGAAAAAAAAAAAAAATAGAAAAAAAAAACATAAAAAAAAAAGAAAAGAAACAAATATAAAAGATCCTAATTAAAACCAATTTCAATTTCGTCCAATAACAACGCTAATATTATTTCAACAAAATGATTCACAAAGTATCCTCGCCGACGGCCATTGAAGTTAATTATCGTCGACATTGTGTGTTTAACCCTCAATGACCGAGAACGCGCATCAGCGACGCGCTACATAAAACGAATAACTTAAAAGATTATTCCCTTATTTGCGGAATCAATTCTTTTTTTCTTTTTTTCTTTCTTTCTTTCTTTGTTGTTGTTGTTCTTGTTTTGATCTCCCTCTCGCTTTTTCTCCTTTCTTTTCTTTTTTCACTTGTTCTTTTTTCTTTCTCTTTCGTTATGTTTTTTTTTTCTTTTCTTTTTTCTTTTTCTTTTTCTTTTTTTTTTTTTTTTTTTTTTTCTTCGTTAACAACACGTCATACATATATTCGTTCATTGCCATGAACGAATTATTATCTCGAATTTTTTCGAACGATTAATCGAAATGATCTCGTACGAACGGAATTAGTTATATGAGAGAAAATTACAAAAAAGAAAAAAACAAACAAACAAATAAACAAACAAACAGAAAAAAAATAAATAAAAATATGACGAACGTTAAAATTTATGAAAACATACGTGAACATTTCGGAGACGTCAACATAATCAATTTGAGAGATTTTGACGGGGGAAAAAAAAAAAAAAGGAAAAAAAAATGAATACATAAATAAATAAAAATACGTACGCTAATACGGATGTATAAGTTAATAAAATATTTAAAAAAAAAAAAAAATATATATATATATATATATTAATAAATATTGATTATAGATATAACGAGTTTCGTTTTTAAATCGAAAAAACTGTATTTCCAAAAAATTTTATTAAAAATATAGACGTATGCGGTTAATCGAAACGTTTGATTGATGAGTTTTCAAATAATCGAGTACTTTTCCATCGTGTTTTATTTATTTTCTTTTTTTTCAACATGAGAGAAAAAGAGAGAGAGAGAGAGAGAGAGAGAGAGAGAGAGAGAGAGAGAGAGAGAGCAAATGTTTTCGACAAAATAATCGAAACCTTTCGAGTTCGATAAAATGTAAACGTGCACTTGCCTCGTTCGAATATTCCAGGAATGTAAAAAAAAAATTGTAAATGTTAATCTACGTATATATATATATATATTTGTGTACATATGTCTATACATACATACATACATACATACATACATACATACATGCATACGTACATACATACATATAACTTCATAACTCGTTCAGACATATGTAAATATTTAGACACGTAAATAAATAAATAAATAAATAAATAAATAAATAAATAAATAAATACATAAATAAATAAATAAATAAATAAATAAATAAATGATAATTCTTTTTCCATTTTTAATAACGTTTCGTCGTCAATTATTTGAAGGCCAATTATTCACTTTTGTTGTTTTTTTTTTTTTTTTTTTTTTTTTTTTTTTTTCCATTATCACGCCGTAATCGGTGAAAAACGTGATTTTACAGGCTTCAAATAATTTCTATGGTTTAAAATAAGCTCCTAATTACTTTTCGGATAATACGATTTCAAACTTAATAAGTTTTATCTTAAGACAATTATTTCCAATATAATTTTCTTTAATCCGCTTTTAATAGAATAATTAAATAACGGACAAACCTCGACCGTCTGTATAAATTTTCTTATTACGATATGAAATGCATCTAATTTTCTTTCTTGTCTTCTTTTCCAATTCTTTTTTATTTTTTATTTATTTATTTTCTTTTTTTCCTTAATTTCGTTCAATGTTAATCCTGCACGCACACACACACACACACACACACACACACACACACACACACACACACACACATATATATATATAATATATCATGCAGGAATACAGTAACTTGATAAAATCAATATTTAAAAAAAAAGGAAAAAAAAAAGAAAAAAGAAAAAAAAATACAACCTAATGTCATTGAGTAAAAAATTACAATTTTTTATTTTTCGATATAAAAAAGAAACTGTAGTTTATAAATGCCATAAAATGGAGATTACATTACAAAGAGAAAAGAAGGAAAGAGAAAAAAAAAATCAAAGAAATAAATAAACAAACAAACAAACAAACAAATAAATAAATAAATTCTAATTGAAAAATTATTCGACCCAATTTCATCTAATTGAAAATTATACACGGGACTGAGAGAAAAGGAGGGGGTTGGGAAAAGATAGTGGGAGAAGGTAGTGGAAGAAGAATATACATATGTGTATATATATATATATATATATATATATATATGAGCCGTTTATCTTGAAAGTGGCCTAACTTCATTTATCTTCAAATCGAGATATTTAAGGGGTTGCGTTTCAATGAATTTGAAAATATATGTATAGGATACTAATGAGTTATACTACTTAAGTGTATCTAAAGGTGTTAAATTTGTAGTTCCTATTAAAATAGTGGCAATTATTAAATGAATAATATGCGTTTTCTTATCAAGAATGGAGTTAGGCCACTTTCAAAATTAACAATCAGATTCATTATAAAATTTGAAAGTGCCCAAGTTCATTCAACATAATTTAAGATGCATCAAATTGAAAAAAACAATACTGAATTTATTTTACATATCTTTGAAACACTTCGAAAACATAATTTATGCGATTCAAAACATTTTTTAACTACATAACGTACAAAATTACAAACATAAATTTATTACAAAACAATTTACTACTCATCTAGATTTTGTGTGTGTGTGTGAAAGGGATTTGAAGAAATCATGATGTTCCAGTGGTATATATCGTAATAGGTCAATTATGTCCTTGAATTTTGCTGTTGTAATTTGTCTGATATTTTTATACAGTGGTATCAATACAATATTTTCGAACTTTTTTGATCTACCCCGACGTGGTAATAAATTCAGGACTTAAAAATTTTCATTTTCAATCATTGATTTAAATATAAATGGAGTTAGGCCACTTTCAAAATAAACGATTAAATTATCGAACTAACTCTGAAAACTTATGTGTCAAGAATTATCGTATTTACTCGGAATATAAACAACTTGAAATGCTTCATTGATAAATAAAATAAAGTTGTACATGTAATTGTAACAACCGAAAAAAATTGACAAATGGAGTTAGGCCAGTTTCAAAATAAATAGCTCATATATATGCATGTATGTACGTAAGAAATGAAATGCGAAAATTTTAAATCCAATTCGTTCGAATTATCGAATCGAATTGTCTTTCGCGAAGTTAGAACGACGTGACGTCAGATCCCATCCGTAGAACACTACGATTCTCTTCCTCCTTCTCATCCTCCTTCTCCTCCTCCTCCACCACTACAACCACCGCCTCCTCTTTCTCCACCTATTTATACACGCATGACATGGGACGCGATCGTTCACGTTTAAAGCAATCGTTTCATTTTAATGGAACAGACTATTCGAGTGGTTACAACGCTTTTAATCGTTTACCAGATGACACCCCCGGACACTCACGAACACGATCTCTGTCGTCTAATACGTAAAAGCGAAATTCTCGTTTACGTTACGATAAAATTTTACGAGGAAAAAGGAAAAGGAAAAAGAAAAAAAGGAAGAAGGAAAGACAGAAAGAGAAATTATCCACCAAGGAAAGAACTGAAGTGATTTATTATTTTTTTTTTTTTTTTTTTTTTCTAATTCGGAAATTAAGTCGAATTAAAGACAGCAAATAAGAGAAAGAGGGAGAGAGAGAGAGAGAGAGAGAGAGAGAGAAAGAAGAAGATAAGAGTGAAAAATCTCGACAAGTTATTTAAATCCATTGCAATTGCAAGCTACGAAACAAACATTTTCTCTTTCGTTATCTGTCTCTCTCTCATTCTTTCTTTATTCCTCTCTCTCTCTCTCTCTCTCTCTCTCTCTCTCTCTCTCTCTCTCTCTCTCTCTCTCTTTCAGTCCTACTTTTTGTCTATCTGTCTGTCTTTGTCACTCTTACGATCCAATTGAAAAATGCAACACAGACATTGTCTCTCTCTCTCTCTCTCTCTCTCTCTCTCTCTCTCTTTCCCTTTCTATCTCTTTCTCTCTTACTAAACCCGAATAAGATTTTCTTCAGAAAACTCAATCAACTTTGTTCCCATTCTCGAACGCTTTTCAAACTCGAAGATTCTTCGTCGCCGAGTATTTTAAGGACCCTCTTCGACTTATATTTGCCATAACTTCTATCTTCCTTTTCTGTTATCAAATAAATAAATAAATAAATATATATATATATATATATATGTATAATAAATTTCATCCAAATCGATACTGCAAATACGTTTCATAAATACCCTTGAGAATTTCACATGTTGACATTGTATAATAAAGTTTTCGTTCGATCGAATGACGAATTTACGTTAATGATACTCTGCGAAGTTAAAGAGAAAGAGAGAGAGAGAGAGAGAGAGAGAGAGAGAGAGAGAGAGTGACTGAAAGAGAGAGAGAGAGAGAGAGAGAGAGAGAGAGAGAGAGAGAGAAAGATGATCAAGTAATTGGAAATTACATGCCATATGTGTATATATAGCCCCAATAGAGTTAATTAAATTTCCCAACTAGTCAACAATTCTACGTGATATATATATATATATATATATATATATATATATATATATATATGCATATGTATATTCATATATATGTAGTTGACTGGCAAATATACCTATGCACATATTTATGCATAAGAATGTATCTTTTGATAATATACATCCTATACACACATACACAGACGCACATGTATATAAACTATATTTTATAAATATAAATAATATATAATACAAATGTAATATAAATGTCAAATACATACATACATACAAATATATATATATATATATATGTGTGTGTGTGTGTGTGTGTGTGTGTGTAAATATATATGTATATATATATATATATATATATATATATATATATAAAACATATATATGTACACATGTATGTATGTATGTATCTACAAAAAAAAAAACGAACAAAAAAGAAATTAAATAGAAATATTCGAGAAATTGTGAGAAAGTTCTGACCCTCTCTCTCTCTCTCTCTCATTCTCTTTCTTTCTCTCTCTCCCTCTCTCTCATTCTCTTTCTTTCTCTTTCACTTTCTCTCTTTCTCTTTCAATCAAACGTCTGTATTAGGTCGGTACACAGATGGTGAGGACGCTAAGTGCACGGTTAACCGTCCTATCGACCAATAAGGATCCTTTAACCTCTCTAAACTAAACCCTAGTAGCAGTCATCGTCTCCCTTTCTTTAACTTATGTATATAAATGTATGTGTACGTGTACGTATACGTGTACGTGTACGTGTACGTATATCTATGTAGGTGTTAACATAAAATGCAAAAAGAACACGAACACGACGTAGCACGAAAGGTACGCCGTTTTATCTGGATATTAAAGCACACTATGATGAAACAATATCCTATCATCTGGGATTAATTAATATACTTAATAAATCCATTATCACCGGGAAACTAGTATTTGCATAATTCATTAATGTATACCGTGTGTTTTTCTTTTTTTTTTCTTTTTTCTTTTTTCTTTTCTCTTTTTTTTTTTCTTTTTTTTTTTCTTTTCTCTCTTTTTATTCTGATACGTAATAATACTCAATGTATTATATAGTAATTTTATTTCAATGTTTCATATTAATTCCTTTATAATTAATATAAACGTATAAATAATTGTAATATATAATTAATTATTTGAAATATTATCTATACACAGGTATATATTTATTATATACATAAACATTTTATAAAGTTATTTTATAAAATTATATTTCATCATTATTATCCGTACATCCAAGGTATGAATATTATATTTTATATACTTTATATTTCTACAGTGTGCCTCTGTGTGTACGTGTGTGTGTGCGTGTGTGTATGTATCTGTATGTGTCTATAAGCTATATAAAATAATTTTATATAACATCATATATAAAATCTTATTTATACACTTTATATAGATTATATTTATATTATATTTATATATGAATTAATTATCGAAAAGATTATTTTATTTATAAAATATCTCTTATTAATCGAGTTAATTTATAAATCAATAATAATTAATCATGACATTTATTTTTTCAATATTAAATAATTATCGTCTCAATCTAATAAATTTTTATTTCGTATTTGTAACAGTATATATATATATATATATATATATATATATATATATATGTATATATACTATATACACACACATACACGCAACAGTTATGAATGAATCGAATTAAAGAGGAAAAACAAAAAAGAGAAAAAAAAACAGAAATAGAGAGTGAGAGAAAGTGAGAAAAAGAGAAAGAGAAAGTGAGAAAGAGAGAGAGAGAGACAGACAAAGAGAAAGAGAGAGACAAAGAGAGATAAAGAAAAAGAGAGAGAAAGTAAGATAGAAAGAGAAGTAGATAGATAGATAGATAGATAGAGAGAGAGAGAGAAAGAGAGAGAGAGAGAGAGAGAGATAGCAAAAGAGAAAACAAATTTTCGTGTTAACATATTACAAATTAACGCAAGGTACGTTGAACGAGAGATCGGGGAGTAATCTATGGTAAACATCATGGAACTGTAACAATGCTGATATAACGTTCACATACACATGGGAGAAATAAGCTTCGCGCAGTTTCACACTACTCGAAGATTAGAAAACATTTCTATCTCGTTATTTGCTGTCACCGTAAAGTTTAATCCGTGTAGCTCGTTTCTTCTACCTCTTTTTTTTTTCTTTCTTTCTTTTTTTTTTTTTTTTTTTCTTGGTAGGAGGAAATACAGGAAAGAGGAGGATGAGAAAAATCTCGCGAAGAGATCTCGATTGCGAATGAATTATTCTCGTTTTGTAAATTTAGAACCGATTGATTGTCTCTCGTTTGTCAGAAAAAGAAAGCAAAAGAAAAGAAAAGAAAAGAAAAGAAAAATGAAAAAAGAAAAAAGAAAGAAAAAACACAAAAAAAAATATACTTATTAAGACAATACGTTATATATTATAAAACACGTCGGACTTCTCGATCGAATCGTAAATATTAAAACAATTGTTTCGATATTTTTTTTTTTTTTTTTTTTTTTTTTAATTTATATTAATTAATTAGATACCTCGATCGCAATTGTTCTTACGAACGACGAGAAATATTATTAAACTGATTACTCAATTATCCAATCGTTTTAAGAATAAAACATAAAACCATTGAAGGATGAATTAACGTTCTATATGATCGATGAAATTAATTAAATCGATCAAATAAAACCTTAGATTACATAGGGGGAAAGGAGGAAAAATAAAAAAAAAAAAAAAATAAAAAAAAAATAAAAAAAAAAAAAAATGCCGATTCACGATTTTTTCTATACCTCACACCCCCATTCATCCCTTACCAACACTTCCTAATACCTCAATGTCACCCCTATACACCGACCATCCCCATATAGAGACCATAGAGACCATAAATTAACGAGATAATAACGAAATCTTGTAAAAGTATGACTGCATCGTAATTTTATTACATAATAGCAATAGTTATTGAAGAACGTAATACACACATATACACGCGCATACACACACACACACACACACACACACATACACACGCATACACGCACACAGGCACATACATAGGGGCAGTCACAGATACGACGAAATTCGAGTCACGATTCGCTACTAGGATAGTAGTAAGTTTTATACGAACGATCGACTTTACGATCGAATATATCGTAAAATACCATCTATACTCGGACCAAGGAAACGGAATGTAAATTTGTAAAGAGGGAAACGTGAACGTGGAAGATAGCGGGGTTCGGGCAAAGGGGTACAGTTAGAAGAGAGTGAGGGATCGAGAGGAGAGGCAGTGGCGGCGGCGACGGTGGGAAGTGGGGTAGAATAAGGGGGATGAGAAAGGGGTTGTCAGGCGGGGTTAGGATGAGGAATACTTTATAACGCAGAAGAAACGGTGGGGATGATAGTAGGATCGGGGTTTAGGGTGGATGTCTAGGAGGTGGAATAGACTGGATGGTTGTCGGGTTGTGGGGTGTGAGGAGGAGAGTAGAGGATAGGGAGGTTGGTTATAGGGTGGAAGGCAATCGACTCCGCTCCTGGATATATTTGCATGAGTGCACACTAATCGCGAATCGTGTGATACTATCTCTCTCTCTTTCTCTCTCTCTCTCTCTCTCTCTCTCTCTCTCTCTCTTTATCACTCTTTCTCTTTCTATCGAACAAATGCAAGCAAGTGAAAAGTAATTGCGAAATAAAAAGTGACGAGAGTGAAAAAAGAAAAAAGAGAGAGAGAGGGAGGGAGAGAGAGAGAGAGAGAGAGTGAGAGAAAAAGAGAGAGAGAGAGACGAGGTCATCGAGAGTCCATCACCAGTTCAGTTAATCGCGTTAGATGCTCGAAGACTCTTTACCCACGTTGGTCCTTGTTCACTGCAAGCTAGAGACTGAGATAGATAGATAGATAGATAGGTAGGTAGATAAAGATGGAAAAAGAGAGAAAGAGAGAATAGTATTTAATTAAATACTATGCTTCTGACACAGAATTTTATGTAAAAAGAAGAAAATATGTATATATATATATATATATATATATATATAATCTAAAGAAAGAGAGTAAGAGAAATATATACAATATGTATAATGCATATACGAATATCTAATGCTTTCTTTTTTTATCTCCATCCTTATTTATCTATGTTTGGCTAATGTATTTTTCTAATCTCTCTCTTTCTTTCTTTTTTTTTACTTCAATCAAGTTTCTTGATAACGCACTCGCTTTTCTCTCTCTCTCTCCCTCTCTCTCTCTCTTTTTCATTCGCTCTCTCTCTCTCTCTCTCTCTCTCTTTCATTCAGTCTCTCTCTCTCTTTCTCTTTCTCTTTCTCTTTCTCTTTCTCTTTCTCTATCTCACTTTCTCTTTTTCTCGTGACTCGTATAACATACACGTGCGTGCGACATACATCTCGGCCAGGCCTTTTAATTAAAATCCACCATAACAAGCTGGCTTTTCTTCAATTACAGGACGAACGTTTCCCGCGACACGTCATGCGTATACTCGGTTATCTAACTCGTTTGTATTCGATAAGACAGACGGATAGAGAAATAAAGAGAGAGAGAGAGAGAAAGAGAGATTTCATGAATCTATTTCAAGGATGAGCAAACAAAGGTACAAGTTTTCTCATCTAGATCGTATCATTGAAAATAATTATCATTATATTGACGACAATATCTCCAAATTTATTTTTAGTCTGTTGATCTCGAAATCCTATTATATGAATGATTCAAAAAAAAAAAGAAAAAAAAAAAAAAAAAAAAAAAATAAAGAGAGAAAAAAAATGAATGAATGAACGAACGAATGATCGAACGAATGAATAATAATTGAAAATATGAACGAACGAGAAGAATTAACGAATGAACGTATGTGAAGAAAGAAAAAAAAAAAAAAAAAAAATAAAAGAAGCAAAGAAGAAATAAAAAGAAAAGCAGTAAAGAATAAAAAAGAAAAGGATAAGTATAAGGATAAAAAGATATAAGATTTTTATTTTTAAAGGAATGTCATTACCCTTCGTTCGTCTACTTAGAAGTGAGATATCTCAAATCTTTTTCGAACTATCACCATTACGAAGTAGTTATTTCAAATATCCGCAAGGAGCCATCCTTGTTCGTTCTACCATCCTATGACGACATTAGTAAAGTGAGTTGAGTGCCAACTCGCAAAAGGTCCAACAGACAGAGATAGAGAGGACAGAGGACAGAGGATAGGGACAGGGGATAAGGACAGGAACAGGAACAGGAAGAGAGAGAGAGAGAGAGAGAGAGAGAGAGAGAGAGGGAGAGAGAGAGTGTAGATATATATATGATTTTGCTAACGGCACCTTTACGAAGCTTTCAACTAAGTGAGCCAAACGATGAGAGACTATAAGACAGACAGAGAGAAAGAGAGATAGATAGAGATAGAGAGAGAGAGAGAGAGAGAGAGAAAGAGAGAGAGAGAAGGAGCACTAAACAATTTCACAAGTTTCTCGATGTTGCTCCCGTTTCACAGAGAATAGAGAGAAAGATATATATATATATATATATATATATATATATATATATATGTACAGAAAAAGAGAGAGAGAGAGAGAGTGATAGATAGAGAGAGAGAGTGAGAGAGAGAGAGAGAGGGATAAAGTACACGGCTTATATATTAGTTTATACACATTGGGTCTTTGTTATCTATTCTAACTCACTTAAATACAATTTAGTTGGATAAAATTGTAGGATTTGTCCTTTGAAAGATTTGCTATAATTCATTATAGATAGAAGTACAAAATAATTGTTTCTATAGTTATCAGAGAGAAATATATATATATATGTATGTATGTATATATTGAAGATATATTTTTATATGTATCTATGTATATATACATGAACGTATATACGTTTGTATTATACGTACTTTACGTACATATATATATATATTATACATACTATACGTACGTACTTATGTATTAGGTTGGAAACTATGAAACGCGCGTTTTTGTTTAGTTATTTATTTTCATTCAACGCCCGTTTCATAGTTTCCAACCTAATATATATGTATGTATGTTCGTATTATGCGTACGTACGTACGTATGTATGTATATATGTATATATGTATATATGTATGTTCGTATTATGTATGTATGTATGTATGTATGTATGTATGTATGTATGTAGGTATATATGTATATATGTCTGTATGTTTGTATTATATGTATTATACGTATTTATGTATTATAGGTATTGTAGGTACGTATGAATGTATATATGTATATATGTATTCATGTATATATATTTGTATGTATGTAATTCGTACATAAGATCAATTTCATCCAGTTCAAAGAGATTCACTTTCAGGGGTGAAAAGTTTTAATCCTTTTCAAACTAACTCTTCTCCCTTTTACCTTCTCCTACTAACTCCCTTGTTCACTTTTGACCCTTAGGCCATAGACAAAAAAGGGTTGCATCAATATTGATAAAAATTTCAACCGGGTGGTTAGAAAATTTTCGCCTCCATCTCTCTTCGTCTCTTTCATTAATTTACTCTACCATATCTCCGTACGAGTCATTTGATACGATAAGTGATTAGTCTCAATGTTGTGTTATACAATACGTAGAAGCTATTAATATATCATATGATTGGTCGATATAAGGGTTGATACGAGAGATATGATTAAAAAAATCAAAAAAGAAAAGAAAAGGATCGAAAAAGAGAAAAAAAAAAAAAGAAAAAAGGGAAGGAAAATAGAAATCAAAAAAAAAAAAAAAGAAATATCTTCATCGATCGCCAAAAGAAAATATTTATAGATTTGTTATCAGTTCGTATAAACGATTGTACGAATTGTTATCAACTGTGGTTACATTATTCCCTTGACAATTCAGTATCGACCACCTATCAACTCTCAACAATTTTGAATCTCATGTGGGGATGGAATTTTTTTCCATGTGCAAATTATTATTCGATCGATCGATCGATAAGTAAATTTTCAAATGTAATAAGTATCAGCGTCGTTTTATTTAAATAATATAAAATAATAATTAAATAATTAATACTATATAATTAAAATAATAATTAAGTCAATTATTTAAGTCAATAAAATATATATATATGTATATTATATTTATCTAATATTATTTATATAATAGATATAAAATATTAAATATTTTCAATGAGAAAAAGATACAAACGTTATTTGTTTAAATATATATTATTAAAAAATTCTAAAATTACCTGACTTACTTGACGATTTTACATTAAATATCAAAAATTTGTTAAATATATTCCTATAAGTCAACTTCGTTAATTGCGTTCGAAAATTCATTATTGAACTTCGCATACATATATACCTATATACATGCATATACATATATATATATGTACATATATATGTATATATATATATATAGTATGGGTCGATTTGTTTGGATATTGAAATTGGATTAATTGTCGTACTCACAATCACTCAGATTTAATCGAATTGAATAGTTAATCCTTATTGGAGTGTTAGATCAATTAGCAAAGTGTACGTGAGAGAGAGAAAGAGAGAAGAAATAGAGAAAAAGAGAAAGAAAGAAAGAGAGAGAGAGAGAGAGAGAGAGAGAGAGAAGGATTTATCTAATGAATCATTTAAGAATAATTTCAAGACAGCTTATATATAAGAACGTATAGTAATACATCAATGTTGACATACAGATTAATTACGAATTAAAGGGCTAGTAGAAAAAAAAAAAAAAGAGAAAAAGAGAATAAAAAGAAAAAGTAATAAATAAATAAAAATAAAAAGGAATTGTATTAAGAAAAATCTTGGAAAATTTGTTAAGCATTTTAATTTAAAAGAAAAAGGGGGGGGGGGGGGGAGAAAGAAAAAGAAAAAAAATGAAAAGGAGAAATAGAAATAGAAATAGAAATAGAAATAGAAAGAGAAAAAGATCGAGAAGAAAGAAATAAAAAAAACAGAGAAAAAGAGAGAAAGAGAGAGAGAGAGAGAGAGAGAGAGAGAGAGAGAGAGAAATATGGTAACTCAGTTTTGTTTCATGTATATTTTATGAATATTTTAATATAGCATAGTCTTAAGATCTCATAATCGTGAATGTCGGAAAGCAGGAATTTGTATACAAAGAGAAATATAATCCCGCATACGTATGTGTGCGTGACTGAGGGAGAGAGAGAGAGAGAGAGAGAGAGGAGTGAGATGAGAAAGAGGAAGAGAGTACAATAGAGACAGAGATAGATAAAGATAGATAGATAAAGGCACGCAAAACGTTTGTGTATCTTGTTGGTACGTTGGCTGACATAAGGGTTCGCCAAATTGAACAAGCAAGGGCCTAAGGGCCAACACTAATTTACGCACTTGCCTAATTCCAACTATTTCGTCCGCTTACACTTGTCTTCTATCATTCTCTCTTTGCTCTCTCTCCCTCTCTCTCTCTCTCTCTCTCTGTTTATCTAACTTATATCTCCATAAAGAAAAAGAGAGAGAGAGAGAGAGAGAGAGAGAAGTTGAAGCAAGAATTAAGTTAACCTAAATGGTCTTTGTGCAAGTTATAACTAAAGTCCTTATTGTTGATTACCGTCTAAAATCTTAAGGTTATCGTAGATCTATTTTGAACCTTTACGATATACCAAATGATATATATATATATATATATATATATATATATATATGTTTGTGTTTGTTCCTCCTATTCTTTCCATCCTTCTCTTTGCCCATCCTCATCTACAATCCTTCTATTGAAGATTACCGCTAGATCGTCGTACGATTGCGGTATTACTTGTTATCTATGAAACCCCCGCTTGTTAGAAATTTACTTTGAAATGACTCGAACAATTCCTCTAACACACATATATATATATATATATGTGTGTGTGTGTAGCAAGCTTTACACATTGTTAATGAGTGTAAATTAAATGTCTTAATATTTCTGTTTATTCTTACTGTAAGTATACACATATACATATGTACGTATATATCTATCTATGTATGTATTAGGTTGGAAACTATGAAACGGGCGTTGAATTAATAAAAAATAACTAAACAAAAACGCCCGTTTCATAGTTTCCAATCTAATATATATATGTATATATATATATATATATATATATATATATATATATATATATGTAGTATATATGTATATCGTACCCATATTGAAAATTATTCTTATCTTATCTTTTTTTTTTTTTTTTTTTTTTTTTTTTCTATAGCCATCCCCATCCAAATAGTTCCATCTTTTTCTCTCTTTCTCTCTTTTTGTCTCACGCTCTCTCTCTCTCTCTCTCTGTCTCTCTCTCTGTCTCTCTCTCTCTCTTTCAATTTCCCTCTGTATTTTTTTTCTTTTTTTTTTTTTTTTTTTTTTTTCACGTCTCTTCTTAAAAGTAAACGTCATACACGCATTAGATTAATAATAAATGAAATTTTCGTAGAAATAATGATCATTCGAAATATACGCGACTATCGATTCGATTTGAATCGCTTATTCGGTCCCTGCCCAATGGGCTAATAAGATTAACTGCCAATCTGTTATATAATCGCATTTTCGTTGATTAACGAATTGATTTCTCGCAATACTTCATCGACTGCATTTTTATATTTTAAACGAATCGATACGATCGAAATGTTATTTGATGCGTGTTATTGGGTATTCCTATTGTTTCACATCGCAGGATGCTTATTGTCGTGTAAAAATCGCGGGGGAAAAAAAATTCACTGCCAAAAAAAGGAAATAATATGAATGAAATCAAAAAAACAAAAAAAAAAAACAAAAAAGAAAAAAAAAAAAAAAAAGAAAATAAGGGAAAGAAGAAGAAGAATAAAATATTGGATCGTTCGGACGGTCATTTCGTTTTTTTTTTTTTTCTTTTTTTTTCTTTTTTTTTTTTTTTTTAAAATGAAAGAATAAATTATTAATAAGTTATTATTCCAATTGATTTCCGATCATTAAAAATATCCATTATTTATTTTATAATCAAAGCATTATATTATTTTTATGTACGAAATTATTTTCCAAAAAAGAAAAAAAAAAAAAAAAAAAAAACTAGGCATCGATTTTTAATCATAGAGAATGAGAAATTCTATGACGTATAACGATCAACTAACTCCTGGTCAGCTGAAATAGTTGTTCGTTTTAACGCGAAAACTTTTACGGTATTACAGTGTTCTCTTTTCAAACGATACGATTTAATCGATGATACGCGTCATCGAAGTCTAACACTTTCAACGAAACACGAGGGACAATGAACTTTTTGACGTCCGATATACGGTCAAAGAGAAAAATATAAAGAGAAAAAAAAGGAAAGAGAGAAAGAGAGAAAGAGAGAGAGAGAGAGAGAGAGAGAGAGAGGAGAGAGAGAGAAGGAGGAAGCAAAAAAGAAAAGGAAGATATCTTCGATCGGAATTTTTTTTATAAAATATTTAACAAAAAACGAAAAAGAAAATGAAAATAAAACTAAAAAGACAATAATAATAATAATAATAATAATAATAATAATAATAATAATAATAATAATAATAATAAAAATGCGAATATTAATATCATCTCAAATTTTATATATTAATTATGTTAATCTTAATTTAATGTAATTAAGAAAATAAGAGGGAAAGAAAAAATATAAAACGGAAATTTATACACTTTTTTTTATCATAAACTACAATAATAAATAATAATAATAATAAATAATAATAATAATAATAATAATAATAATAAAAATTTTCTTTGTAAAATTGTTAACAAACGAAAAATTAAATGAAAATGAAAATAAAAATAAAAAGACATAATGTATAATAATAATAATAATAATAAGAATAATAATAATATCAATAATAATAATAATCCAAAAATGTGAATATTAATATCGTCACAAATTTTATATATTCATTATGTTAATCTTGACGAAATGTAATTAACAAAAAAATAAAGAAAAACATAAGACGAAAAGCTATATATTTCTTTTCGTTATAAACTAAATTAATAATAATAAATAATAATAATAATAATAATCCAAAAATGTGAATATTAATATCGTCACAAATTTTATATATTAATTATGTTTATTTTGACGAAATGTAATTAACAGAAAAAAGAAAGAAAAATATAAGATGAAAAGTTATATATTTTTTTTCATCATAAAATACAATAATAAATAATAATAATAATAATAATAATAATAATAATAATAATAATAATAATAATAATAATAAATATGAATAATAATAATAATAATAATAAAAACGAGAAATTTAACATTAATTAAAATAAAAACGTCAATTTTTTGTTATTATCCATCTAACACAAATATATATTAAATAATAAACAAATATAATATAATATATATATATATATAAATTTATAAATAAATAAATTAATAAAATAATAAGTATTATTATTATATAATATATATATTAAATAATAAATAAATAAAATAATACTATTAATACTCACAATAATAACAAACAATAACGACACACACACACACACACACTGAGACAGATACGAATATATATATATATATATATTTATGTATCAATGAAAATAGATTAGAATTTTAATCAATTGATATTATAAATATTATCATAATATAATTAATTAACCATTGAGACATCTATCTGACGTTTGAACAATGAAGACGAATTATCGTTTCGGAAGCTGTCGGAAGTGCACATCTCCGTTGTTATCAGCTCAAAAGCTATTGAAGTCACTCCGATATCAGTTCACGCGAATGTAGCCTAACAGTCAAGCTAATTTCCTGCGTATAGAGATAGCGTTCCTCTAAGCGCATTCGACGTGCATACGTGATAGGTGCAATTATTAGACTAGGAAATTCGATGCTATCGAACACACGTTAAGATCCTACGATCTATTCATTTTAAAAGAGACGAACTATTAACGTATTACCATGCGGATAAATAAATCATTCTATCTTTACGTCTCATTTATTCCCTTCTCTTGAGAATTCTCTTGAAAATTTTATGGAGACTAATTCTTTTCTTTCTTTTCTTCTTTTTTTTCTCTTTCTTTTTTTTCTCTTTTTTTTTTCTTCTTCTTCTTCTTCTACGTTCCTTCTTCTTTCTTATGATTTATTTCCTTTCTTGAATGCTTGACAAAATCCTGTCGTTTACTTTATTACTGATAGAAATTTTTGTTTTCTTCTTTCCTTCTTCTTCTTCTTTTTTTCTCTCTTTTTTTTTTTTTTTTTTTTTTTTTTTTGCAAATCGTTAAACCAATTCACGTAAAAAATATTTATCCTATCTGTCAATTATTACATTTATCATTGATTACTTTTACATTATTTTCAGATAATTTAATCAATCGTTAACTTTTTTATCCGATTATTATTATGATTTAGTTAATTAAAATTTTCGTTCGTTTTATTTGTTGACATTGACGAAAAGATAAAAAGAAAGAAAAAAAAAAAAGGAAAAGAGGAAAAGTAAAGTGAACAATTCTTATCAATCAAATTAATATTACCAATGTATAGATTAGAAATGTAAATGGTTTATTATTTTTGATTTCTTTCGTAATAAACGTAATTATTAAATTTTCATTAAAGTAAAATTAATCAAAACTAAATATATCTTTTCAAAAAATTCATATATGTTGATCATTATTATTATTATTATTATTATTATTATTATTATTATTATTATTATTATTATTATTATAAAATAAATGAACAAAACGAAACATCCTTTTTTTTTTCGAATACTTCGAGTACTTCCAAATTCGAGTTGTAGGATATCAGATATAAAAATAAAAAAAGAAAAAAAAAAAGAAAAAATAAAATAAAATAACAAAAAAAAAAGAAAAAAAAAAAAAAAAAAAAAAAGGAGAAACAGGAAAAGAATGCAAAAAGACAAAAAAGAAAAAAGAGGGAAAGAGAGAGAGAAAAAGAAAAAAAAAAAAAAGAATGGAAGGAGAAGAGAAAAAAAAAAAGCTCAATACTTCGACTTTTAAAAGAGAAGTATAATAAAAATTGACGATCAAAGCAATATCATCGAATAATGTAGACAAAAGCTTTTCGAACAATTCGATCCGATAGGAATGAATGTAATCGAGCAATCGACATATTTCCAATCGATTACACTCTCTACTATCATAGTACTTTAATAATGCCAACAACCGATAAAAAGAATAATGT
>NC_062207.1:1309974-1314974 GCF_912470025.1 Vespa velutina
TTTCTTTCACTCTCTCTCTTTCTCTGCCTACATGCTTATCTCTCTCTCTCTCTCTCTCTTTCTCTCTCTCTCTCTTTCTCTCTTTTACTCTTTCATTTTTATTTTCGTATAGTCTATTTCGTTCACTCTCTCGCTTTCTCTGCCTACATGCTTATCTATCTATCTCTCTTACTCTTTCATTCTTATTTTCATATACTTTATCTCTATTTCTTTAGCTCTCTCTCTCTCTCTCTCTCTCTCTCTCTCTCTCTCTCTCTCTCTCACGTCGGATTATCTATCTATCTATCGAATCTTTTTTATCTGATATCTCTCTCTCTCTCTCTCTCTCTCTCTCTCTTTTTCTCTCTTTCTCTTTTTTTTCAATTTTCTACATTTGTTCGTATCTTTTTGATAGTTAAATAGGCTGAAATAATAGAGATATTAAATATTTAACGCGCTTATCGTTACGATCTAGTTCAAGAACATTTAGGTTTCGTTCATATAATAGTTAGAATTTTCCACGATCGTAATCAACCTGGTGATACTGGTATAGTACACTTCAGTGAATCATGCCTGACCTTAATTGCAATTATTTCGAGGGCATATATGCGACTTCACTATGCTCTAATGGTAGTCCTTTTTGCTTGACGTCTGTTATTACCAGCATTTAAAAGACCCTGGAAAATGTATTCCATCATTTGTCCCTTGATCTCTTTTATTCTATTCATCTTTCTTTTTCCCCTTTCTTTTTCTTTTTTTTTTCTTTTTTTTTTTTTTTTTTTTTTTTTTTTTTGGTTTTCCACCACGTTTTTCCTTTTTTTCTCTTTTCAGCTTATGTTTCAATCTTTATATTAATCAGAATTATTACTGATCAAAATTGAAACAATTTCGTTGGTATGAGATTTAAAATTTAGCACACATACACATACACACACACACACGCACACATATACGCGTTTAATAAATGATTATGATTCACATTGAAAAGAAAAATTGATAACTTTTATTTCTCTATGAAAAGTCATAAAAGTATCGATATATTTCTTCGTTGATAGTGATTACAGAAAAGAAAAGAAAAGAAGAATAAAAAAAAAAAAAAGAAAGAAAAAAAAAATAAAAACAATCGGAAAGAAAGAAAGAAAAAAGAAAAGGAAATAAATAAAATAAAAGAAAATGGAAAAAAGAAATCTTCGAACGAAAAGCGAAACGAGAATCATTTTATCTTTTTCCTCCCTTTTTTTTTTTTTTTTTTTCTTTTTTAATATCCTCCTTGTAAAACTACGATCTCCTGTTTGCTCGATCCAAAGGAAGAGAGTTTTTGGAATGTGTGAGTGTATGTATATATATGTATGTATGTATATATGTAGTTGCCTGCTAGATGTTACTCACCACGAATAAGACAAATATGAACTTACGTTAGTTGCTGACGTCATGTTCTCTCTCTCTCTCTCTTTCTCTCTCTTTCTCTCATCGATCATCGAACTCTCGATATTTCTCGTATATGAGAATCATACTAATAGTTAATATAATTTAATTTTACCGTAATATTATGCATATTTACATAACCATTTTTATGTGAATATGTGTGTGTGTGTGTGTGTATGTATGTTTGTATGTTTGTGTATCTATGTGTGTGATGTACATACGGATAAATATTTTTAAATCTATAATGGTTATTCGTATTGTATATCGTATATTGTTCATATTTTTGCTATATATATATATATATATATATGAATAAAATATTTAGTATATATAATATTTTGCATATAGTAATTACATAATTATGAAAATTATATATATATATATATATAATTTTTTTTTTATTATTCTAATTAAATTTCATTTATTTTGCTTCAGTAAAAAAATGTAAATATATGTATATACAGTATCGAAAAAATATGGGAGCAAATTTATACTACTTATTACTGATGTCAAAAAAAAAAAAACAATAGTTGAAACAAGTTCATACAAATTTATGCCCGAAAATATTATATTAAGTTGGGAACTATGAAACGGATGTTTTTGTTTAGTTTTTTATTTTCATTCATAGTTTCATAGTTTCCAACATAATACTTTATCGAAAAGATATGTTGTTTTCATTTAAATTATATTCATGATTTATTGTAAACAATTATAAGAAATATTAAAAAATTCTTATTTTCCTGAAAGAGAATCTAATCTTCAATTCGTCGAATTAATGATAGCCAAATTGAATTATTCAAATATTTTAAACGTATTGGAAATAATATTAAATGGATTTTAAATAAATTCAACGAAATTCATCTTTTAATTTTTATCGTCTATTTATAAATCATATGTTTTACGTCTACCATATAAAATAAAATTTCAAAGGTATTAAGTCAAATGATTTAGAAGATTAATTGACTGTTAATTGATCATTTATTGGACGAATGGAAATAAATCATAGATATCATTAATAATATATATCTTATTAATAATACATTTTTCGATGTAAATTTATATGAACCTTTTTTCTTTTTCTCCATCCATTTGATCTCACCAATATTTTTTATATAAAATATATACTTTTTGAATATTTTCCATTTTATTGACACCCTATATATTAAGGAGACCGGAAAGTAATGTCGTTTCTGCGCATTTCGATATTTGATTGTAATTAAAAAATAAAAACTTGTTAAAAATTTATTCGTTCGAATTTAATTTAAGAAAGCGACATTACTTTCCGGTCACCCTAATATATATATATATATATATATATATATATATATATATATATAAATAATGATTTTTATTTTCTTTTTACTTTAGATCGTTTACTTTTTACACTTTTCTCGAATCTCTCCACACGCAATCTCTGTATTTATTTCTATCTCTATCTCACTTTTTCTTTTTGTTCATTGATGCATCTCATATCTTTCTCTCTCTCTCTCTCTCTCTCTTTTGCACGCGCGCGCGCGCCAATATTTGCATCGTTGATATGCATTCCCTGATTTTCTCATTTCCCACGACAAATATCGCTGACACCGATCCAGCCTCCGGCAGCTTTTCCGCGGGAAATTCTTGACATAAGCGTCGAAAGCCAGAACGTTAACTTCTCTCTCTCTCTCTCTCTCTCTCTCTCTCTCCTTCTCTCTCTCTCTCTCTATCTATCTTTCTATCTATCTATCTCTCTCTATCCTTCTATCTTTGGATTTAACATGTAGAGCCATGCGTTTTACTACGATTCGTTGGATTTTCTTCGCGGATGTAATATCGCCGTTTGTTTTTCTTCCTTCATTCCGAATAAAAGGAAAGAATGGAATATTTAGTTTTGTTTGTTCCTGTCTATAAAGAAGAGATATTTCTTTATCCTCTTTTCTTCCCATCCCCTCCACTCCCTTCACCACCACCCGACCTCCACCACTCTGCCATTCCTTTATTTATTTTACTTTTTTATATTTTTATTCTTTCTTTCTTTCTGTTTTTTTTTTTTTTTTCTTTTTTTTTTTATTTATTTCTTTTTTTTTTTTTGTTTTGTTTTCAAGTAATAGGAAAGAACTATCGAACGTGAATTTATTCTGAGATATCATTTGGATATATAGAAATTGATTATAATTTATGATACTGATTGAGTATAATTTTTTGTTAAAGATAATCGAGAACATTTATGAACCGTTTATTTTGAAATTGGCCTAAATCCATTTCTCTTCAAATCGAGATATTTAAGGGCTTTGCGTTTCAATGAATTTGAAAATATACGTACAGGATACTAATGAGTTATACTACTTAAGTGTATCTAAGGGTGTTAAATTTATAGTTCCTATTATAATAATGACAATTATTAAATGAATAATATGCGTTTTCTTATCAAGAATGGAGTTAGATCACTTTCAAAATTAACAATCAGATTCATTATAAAATTTGAAGGTGCCGAAGTTCATTCAACATAATTTAAGATGCTTCAAATTGAAAAAAACAATACTGAATTTATTTTACATATCTTTGAAACACTTCGAAAACATAATTTATGCGATTCAAAACATTTTTTAATTACATAACGTACAAAATTACAAACATAAATTTATTACAAAACAATTTACTACTCATCTAGATTTTGTGTGTGTGTGTGTGAAAGGGATTTGAAGAAATCATGATGTTCCAGTGGTATATATCGTAATAGGTCAATTATGTCCTTGAATTTTGCTGTTGTAATTCGTCTGATATTTTTATACGGTGGTGTCAATACAATATTTTCGAACTTTCTTGATCTACCTCGACGTAGTAATAAATTCAGGACTTAAAAATTTTCATTTTCATTCATTGAATTAAATATAAATGGAGTTAGGCCACTTTCAAAATAAACGGTTAAATTATTGAACTAACTCTGAAAACTTATGTGTCAAGAATTATCGTATTTGCTCGGAATATAAGCAACCTGAAATGCTTCACTGATAAATAAGATAAAATTGTACATGTAATTATAGCAATCGAAAAAAATTGACAAATGGAGTTAGGCCACTTTCAAAATAAATAGCTCATATATAAAGTGATGATGATTTGTTGAAAGTATTCGTAAAACGAATTGTATTATTATATACAGTGTTAATTGTCAATAGTGTTATTGCTTGTGATCAATTTGATATGAGATGACATTGAAATTGTAATTTATTAATTTAAAAAAAAAAAAAAAAAAAAAAAAAAAAGAAAAAAGAAAATCAATTTTTTTCTAAACAATACATTGCGATATTTATTTTCATTAATCTTTACGGATTTAATTTCAAGAAAGGAAGATTAATTTGTTTTTGTCTCTGATTTGAAAAATTAGCTGGAGGAATGAAAAAAAAAAAAAAAAATTGGTAGAAATATTAAAGCATATTGAAGTCAATTCGTACATTTTTTGAATTTTTTAAAATTCATAAAAAAGAAAAGGAAAAAGAAAAAAAAAACAGAAAAAGGTAACAAACTAATTGGACGATAAAAAGTTAAAATAAACGTAATTTAACTTAATTTAAGTGATATATTAAAGAAATAGTATATTTATTAATATGTAATAAATA
>NC_062207.1:1319974-1332626 GCF_912470025.1 Vespa velutina
CTACGGTAAAAATTTTCTTAGAAAATATCGTAGAGAATGAAAGGCGTTGAATTTCTTTACGTTCATTACTTTTCCTATCTACGAACGTACGAAGATTGAATGAATACGTGCTCGATATATTTTCGATTCCGATCATTTGAAATCATCTAACTATTCCATATAACGATTCTAGAAACTTTCTTTATGATTCTCTATACGTTTGAAATACATTAGAAAAATACGTAGGATGTAACGTCGAATGAAATGTTTTTGTGTGAGTAACATAGTGAAAAAAAAAAAAAAAGAAAAAAAAAATAGAAGAGAAAAAGAAAAAAAAAAAAAAAATTAAAATGGCGATGAAAGTGGAACAGATTGGAAAACATTTTATTTATTTATTCATTTATTTTTTTTTTTCTTTTTTTTTTTTTTTTTTTTCTTCTTTTTTAACTATTTTGAAACTCTTTGAAATCCTTTAGAAAATTGTAAAATAGAATATTTGTAAAAAGAAATCGTATCATTCTATGAGATATACGAAAAGTTTGATAAAAATTGAAAAGGAAAATGGCGGATAAAGTGGTGGTACAAGTGAAAAATTTTCAACTGAAGCTTTTTCAAAACTTTTCTAAAAAGAAGGCAAACAAATATTAACGTATTCTTTGCAATACGTATTTTTATGTATCTATATATATATGTGTGTGTGTGTGTGTGTGTGTGTGTGTGTGTGTGTGATTGTATGTGTACGTACGTACGTACGTTCGAAATACATTAGAAAACTATAAAGCATAATATGAATGAAATTGTATTATTCTAAGAAATAACATAAAAGGAAGAGAAACATTGGTGATGGTGGGGGAAGGGGATGGATGAAATAAAAT
The DNA here is from genome assembly GCF_912470025.1 of Vespa velutina. Lineage (NCBI taxonomy): Eukaryota > Metazoa > Arthropoda > Insecta > Hymenoptera > Vespidae > Vespa > Vespa velutina. The sequence continues at coordinate 1,320,829 of NC_062207.1, forward strand.
GACGAAAAAAGTGACCCAAGCGAAAAATCTTTCAGAAAACTTTTCTGATATCCTGAGCGTCACCTGGACATATCAAATGACCATTGCTTCTAACATAACTTTTCTTTCGACTGACCTTTTATCAATCTCTTTTTCTATACTTCTTATAAAAGAATCAATAAATTGAAAAAGAGATCGAAATAACATAAAAAAAAAAAAAAAAGGTTTTCTTTTCGAAAAATCGAAAAATCGATAGAAACTATCAAAAAATTGTACCATCGATCGTCAGTTAAAATTTTGTCTATTTTTCTCTCTCTCTCTCTCTCTCTCTCTCTCTCTCTCTGTATCTCTCTGTGTGTGTGTGTGTGTGTGTGTACAATTAAAATTTTAGAAAATTAATTAAACTTATATAAATTATTTTAACATACTAAATTTTTATTATTACATAATAAATATAGAAGGAAACATTTTATCTGGTATTAATTATAATTAGTTATTATAATTATTGATAATAATACAATAGTATTATAATTATATAATTATAATAGTTAATTATAATATCATGATAGATATATAATTATATGATTATATTATAATAATTAATTATAATTATTAATTAAGTATTATATAATAATTAATTATTATAATAGTTATTATAGTTATTAATTGTAATATTAATAAATGAATAAAATTACTTGTTGGTGTGCTGTCGAGGTTGTGCGAATTAAAGAAAATATAATCAGTATTTATTAAAAAAAAAATATATATATATATAAATATATATGTACGTGTGTGTGTTTGTGTGTGTACAATTAAAATTTTTGTACAATTAAAATTACACGAAATTAATTAAACTTATATAATTTATTTTTACATATTAAATTTTTATTATTACATAATAAATATAGAAGGAAACATTTTATCTGGTATTAATTATAATTAGTTATTATAATTATTGATAATAATACAATAGTATTATAATTATATAATTATAATAGTTAATTATAATATCATGATAGGTATATAATTATATGATTATATTATAATAATTAATTATAATATAATAATTATAATTGTTAATTAAATAATATCAATTATAATTAATTATTATAATAGTTATTATAATAGTTATTATAATTATTAATTATAATGTTAATAAATGAATAAAATTATTTGTTGGCGTGCTGTCGGGGTTGTGCGAATTAAAGAAAATATAATCAGTATTTATTAAGAAAAAAAATAAAAAAAAATATATATATATATATATATATATATGTGTGTGTGTGTGTGTGTGTATAATTAAAATTTTACAAAATTAATTAAACATATATAATTTATTTTTACATACTAAATTTTCATTATTACATAATAAATATAGAAGGAAACATTTTATCTGGTATTAATTATAATTAGTTATTATAATTATTGATAATAATACAATTATTATTAATAATACAATAAAATTAAAGAAGATATAATCAGTATTTATTTAAAAAAAAAAATATATATATATAATATTTTTGCAAATATCGATGTAAATATCATCATAGATATATTACATGTGTCTCAATTATTTACTACAATTTTCATTGTATACTAAAAGTCATTATAGGTAATTGGTAGTTATCTTGTTAGGGTTAAACGGATGTCTTGTTTTCACGAAGGAGAGCGTGCGAGAGACGGAGAAAGAAAGAATGAGAAAAAAATGTAAAATCTATTCCATGAAATACAAACGTCGAGTTGGAAAGAAAGATGGTAGGATAAGTTCGAGGTTGTTATACTGAGCGATTAATCACGCGATAACGATCGGCATTTCGTTTCTTTAAATTGGACGAACAAAAGGCTTCTTTTGCTTCTCCTTCCTCTTCTTCTTCTTCTTCTACTATTACTTCTTCTTCTTCTACTTCTACTTCTACTTCTACTTCTACTTTCTTCTTCTACTTCTTCTTCTTCTTCTTCTTCTTCTTCTTCTTCTTCTTCTTATTTTCGTTGCATAGTATTGACTGTAGTAGTGCTAGTAGTTATATCAGACGTTCTTTTTGTTTTCTTTTTCTCCTTTTATTTCTTTCCTTTTCTTTTTTGTTTTCTCCATTCTTTTTTCCTTATTGTTTCCCTCGAAATTGTTGGCAGGAATTTTTTTCTTTTTCTTTTTCCTTTTTCTTCTTCTTTCCTTTTTCTTTTTCCTTTTTCTTTTTCTTTTCTTTCTTTTCTTTCTTTCTTTTTCTTTCTTTTTTTCCTCTTATTCGTTTTCATTTTTGCGCTTTAATGTTTGAGAGCAAAAAACAGAGAGAGAGAGAGAGAGAGAGAGAGATGATCTGTTGAATTTTATATTCCTTTAAGTGACATACACGAATTTCTTTTTTTTTTTTTTTTTGCTATACGTTTTTTCATAATCGACACGGAGATATATTTTATTTTTTACTAATGTGTAATTTAAAGGTAGCAAAAAAAAAAAAAGAAAAAAAAAAAAATGAAAAAAAAAAGAAAAAAAAGCAAAGAAAAATTTCGGCCAATTCTTTAGACAAATTTTTGATCCTATTTTAGTTCCCTTCTTGTACTAATTTGTTTCTTCCTTCATTTCATTTTTTTCATACGTTCATTCATTTATTTATTTAATTATTTCTTTATTTATTATTCTTTGCGATATAAAGAGAAAAAGGGAAATAATTTAAATGATTTTATACCGTAATATACAGAAGATTTTTGTTTTTTTTTTTTATCCTCTGTTTATCAATCGTTTAACGAAAATTGATATTTAATTATTTAAATTGATTTAAATGTTGAATGGTATCAAGTTTATAATGGCGTCATTCTCTCTCTCTCTCTCTCTCTATCTCTCTCTCATAAAAGTTTTCGATAAAATTTCTCTATTAAGTTTGACGTCTGTCTCTTTCTCTCTCTCTCTCCCTCCCTCCCTCCCTCTCTCTCTCTCTCTCCCTCCCTCTCTCTCTCTCTCTTTCTCTCTCTCTCTCTGATCGTCGTACCTTCATCACCGCTAAGATTATACTGACCTTTACTACTCGAAGAAAATTTCTAATGACTTCTCTTCGTCCTTTTCTATTATATCCTTACTCTTCACTTTTCTTAATTACCATCTCCGATCTCTCATTAACATCGTTTAACGTACCAAGTGTCTACCGTGGTAGCTCATCCCAAAGATAAATTCGATTAAAGATTCAGAGAGGAAAGAAAAAGGAAGGAAAAAGAAAAAAAAAAGAAGAAGAAGCAGAAGCAGAAAAAACAGAGAGAGAGAGAGAGAGAGAGAGAGACAGACAGACAGACAGACAGAGAGAGAGAGAGAGAGGGGGGGGGAGAAAGGCAAAAATATTTATTTTTTTGCTTTTTTATTTTGCTTTCGTTTTTTTTTTTTTTTTCTTAGTTTGTTGATAAATAAAGATGGACTAAAGGATAAATAGATGAGAGAAAATTAATAGGAGACAGAGAGAGAGAGAGAGAGGGGAGAGAGAGGGGAGAGAGAGAGAGAGAGAGAGAGAGAGAGAGAGAGGGAGATGATGGAGGGGAGGAAGGGCAGTTCGAGTTTTAAACAAATAATGATTATAATTATTTAAAGTAAAAGCTCCTTATATTAGACGTAAATCTTTTACTTAACTTTGATGATGTTTAATAAGTAAGCTTAATTAGAATCTTAATGGTGGTATGTGAAAACAGAGAAAGAGAAAGAGATAGAGAGAGAGAGAGAGAGAGAGAGAGAGAGAGAAAGAGAGAGGGATAGAGAGGGGAGAGAGAGTGAGAGGAAAGTATAATCTGTCTTCTTCTTTCTTTCTCCATTTTTTTTTTTATCTTTTAATTATTTTTCTTTCTCTCTTTTATTTTCGTTTATCTTCATTTACTTTTTATTCTTTATATATTTTCGTCTCTTTTTTTTTTTTTTTTTTTTTTTTTTTTTTTTTTTTTTTTTTTTTTTTTTTAATGACACAATTGAAAAGTAACAATGTCATAATCTTATTAACTACATAATATTATATAAAATTTGCAATATTTTATTGATTTATTTTGCTTTTTTTTTTTTTTTTTTCTTTTTTTTTTATATATATATTGGTTGGAAACTATGAAATGGGCGTTGAATGAGAATAAAAACTAAATAAAAACGCCCGTTTCATAGTTTCCAACTTAATATATATATATACAAATAGAAAAACTTTTAATTCAATAATATATTTCATCATTATCATTAATCATTTCGATTAATGATTAATGATTAATGATTAATCGAAATGAATTTGAAAGTTCTTTGATTTGTTTATAGTAATTCTGTATAGTATAGAGAGTCCAATGGTAAATAAAATGTAAATGACGAATAGAAATATTTGATAAGTGAGTACTTATCCAACTTCATTATTACGATCTATTTAATGGTGGTAGTTTATATTATACTTAGATCTATCAGTATATAAGTTAATGGCCAACTTGTTCTTCCTCCATTAATGGCATCCACAAATGCCAAAGTTTACAAGATAACGTATTATAGTCCGAGCATTAGCCTATACACGTCGAATAATAATTACATGGGGTTTTATACCCTTACCTTCTCACACAACACACGTTCTTACCTGAACGTTTCCATTAAAGGGAACCTTCTGCAAACCTTAATTTATGTCGACACTGTACGTGTTCCTATCTCTCTTACCTATCCTTTTGTTATTTTCTCATGTTAGTTTTTAAGGAAAAAAAAAAACAAAAAAAGAAGAAAAAAAATGGAAGGAGAAAAAATTTTTAATAGAAGAAGAAAAAGAACAAAAAAAAAAAAAAAAAAAAGACATCAGAAAGAAATCCGATTTATCTCGTGGGTAGTCTTGATAAATTGAATTAGGATTATTTTGAATATTAGGTAAATTTTGAAGATGAATAATTTCAAGATAGAAATGAAAAAAAAAATTTCGTCTCATTCTTTTTTTTTTTTTTTTTTTTTTTTTTTTTATTTATTATTTATGATAAACTGATGAAATCGATTGAAATACTTCTTTTTTGTTTTTTTTTCTTCTTTCTTTTTTTTTTCTTTTTTCTTTTTTTTTTTTTTTTCCACTTACGAAATAATAAAATTTATTCTATTGGCACTATCAAAATAGAATTTTATTTTTTGATAGATTATATTTGATAGAATTTATATTTTGAAATTTATTTAATAAAATTGTTATATTTATTTCAATAATGATGAAAAAATAAAATCTATTGCGATCGTACTAATAATATTTCGTACTAATATATTAATAAATATTTAAACAATGTAATTATTCTCTTAATAAATAAATAATTTAAGATATGTCACATATTATATTACATAATCAAATATATTATTTAAGAATTTAAAATAAAGTAAAAATAATTATTATCATAATAAATAAATAATTTAAGATATGGTCATATATTATAATATATATAAATAAATTTTTATAATTATTCTTATTATAATTAAAAATGTGAATTGGATGTAGTTATCTTATAAATTATAACTTATAAATAATTAATGTTTATTTAAAAAGTTAAAATTATAAGATACTTAATTATTTTAATAATCTTATGTTTAATTAAATATTAAGAGGAATTTAAAAGTAAGAAAGATTATTGAAATATTGGAAGATATTTCTTATATTTTTTAAAAGAAAAAAATATTTAAAGATAAGAATTTAATTATAACATAAATATAATTTATAAATAATTAATTAATGTATATATTTAATTTATAGAATATATTTATTAATAAATTTGAAAATTTCGAAAAAATCGTATATAATAAAATTCATTCTATTAATATTAATAAAATTGAGAAAAATTATTCTAATCATAACGATGATACAATAATTTTATTGTGCATTTTATAATTGTAAAATTTATTTAAATCATACCAAAGCGAGAAAAATTAAAACTTATAATACGTTCATATCAATGAAATAATTAAATTTATATTATTTATACTGACGAAACAAATATTTATTGCGATCGTACGAATTTAATTCTAAAACTTATATCAATTTTATACTGATCAAAATGTAGAATAAAATAATAGAATTTATTCTATTCGTATATCGACGATGATTAAAATTTATTACAATTGTGACAATAAAATTATTGAAATTATTATAGTTTTCGAAGAGAGATAAAAAAAAAAAAAAAAAAAGACTTTCCTTTTTTTTTCTCCGATTTTATTTCAATATATACAATTAAATTGTACTTTTTTAATTATTAACTTCAATCTTCAATTATAATTATCAATTATTCGTTCTTTTCTAATCGAATATAATATTAGATTGGAAATTATGAAATGGGCGTTTTTGTCTAGTTATTTATTTTCATTTCAATGCCCGTTTCATAGTTTCCAATCTATTATATATAAGTATCAGGTTGGAAACTATGAAACGGGCGCATTTGTTTAGTTCCTTTTTATTATCATTCAACGCCCGTTTCATAGTTTCCAACCTAATAGTATTATATTGAATAATTCGTATACCGAAATTAAATTGTAGAATCTTTAATAGTTATAATTAATTAATTATAGTAATAAAATCTTAATAGGTATATTAATTAATTTTAATTAAATAATTTAATAACATTAGAAAAAATTTTTCATACGATTTTTAAACACATTAAGAAATTTGATTCTATTCGTTCTTTCCTTACTTTTTTTTTTCTTTTTTTTTTTTTTCTTTTTAATTTTTGTTCTTTCTTTATTTTTCTCTTCTATAAATCCTCTCTGATAAAATTATAAATATCATTGTAATATAATTAATTCATTTGCATAATGCGTCGTCTACTCAATGTGCCATATTCAAAGATCAGCAAATGTTCAATTGGATGATCATGGAGACTCGTATCATCGATTAGTATAGTCGATCATAAGTGTGGTACATGACAAGTATAATGAATTATACTTTTTAAAACAGTTGGATAAATCGCGAACAACGAATAGCAATCGCGAATATATCCGCGTACGGTGATAAAGGACAGTTGTAAGCTTGGATGCAAATGAGTTAAATATATTATAGTAATGAAATTGTAGAACTTATAATTTTATTATGATAATGATTTCACAGATTAAACGATTCTCTCTCTCTCTCTCTCTCTCTCTCTCTCTCTCTCTTTCTCTCTCTCTCTCTCGTTCAGCATTTTAATCCTTTTACTTTTTCATTCGTTTTCCTTTCCAATAAAATAGTTAGAATTTACTTGTAGTCTATATTTATGAAATTGTAGAAGAAATTTTATTCGTAGAACAAGAACTTCTTCTTTACGTAGCATTTCAACGTTTCGTACTAACGATTCTCTTTTCTCTTCTCTTCTCTTTCTCCTTTATCTCTGTTCTTTTCTTTTCTATTCGTCGTTTTCTTCCTTCTTTTTTCTTTTTTTTTTTTTCTTTTCTTCTGTCTTTTTTTTTTTTTATTTTTTTTTTTTTTTCTTTTTACCCCACGGACGGTTGGTTTTAGAGAAAATTGTTCTTTCTACACGATAGTCGTTTCACGTAAAACGTGGATATATCCAGATTTCATAGGTCTCACGTCCGCAGGATATCCGTTAAATCCTGTCGGAGGAGTAGGAATAGGTCAGAAAGGTGCATCGCTTTGCATCGGAAAGTACAACGTAAAGTAACTTCGATCGATCTATCGTTCTCGATTACGTGCTTCCTCTATTCTTTATCTATATATGTATATATACATATGTCCATCGTGTATTATCACGATGAATGGTTCACCTTAGATTATAGACCGTTATCGAACTATCACTCATTCATTTATTTATTCAAACATTCATTCAACCATCCATACATCCATCCATTCATTTATTTATCCATTTATTCGAACATTCATTCAACCATCCATCCATCCATTTATTCCTTCATTCATTTATTCAAACATTTATTCAACCATCCAACCATCCATCCATCCATCCATCTATTCATCCATTCATTTATTCAAATATTCATTTAACTATCCATCCATCCATTCATTCACTCATTCATTTATTCGAACATTCATTCAACCATCCATCCATCCATTTATTCCTTCATTCGTTTATTCAAACATTTATTCAACCATCCATCCATTCATCCATTCATCCATTCATCCATTCATTTATTCAAATATTCATTTAACCATCCATCCATCCATCCATCCATCCATTCACTCATTCATTTATTCGAACATTCAATCAACCATCCATCCATCCATTTATTCCTTCATTCGTTTATTCAAACATTTATTCAACCATCCATCCATTCATCCATTCATCCATTCATTTATTCAAATATTCATTTAACCATCCATCCATCCATCCATCCATCCATTCATTTATTCGAACATTCATTCAACCATCCATCCATCCATCCACCCATCCATTCATTCATTCTTTCATTCATTCATTCATTCATTTATTCAAACATTTATTCAACCATCCATCCATCCATCCATTCATTCATTCATTTATTTAAATATTTATTTAACTATCCATCCATTCATTCATCCATTCATTCATTTATTCAAACATGCATTCAACCATCCATCCATTCATTTGTTTATTTATCCAAACATTCTTTCAACCATCGATCCATCCAATCATTCATTCATTTATTCAAACATTCATTCAATCATGCATCCCTTCATTCATTAATTTATTCGAACATTCATTCAACTATCTATCCATTCATCCATTCATTCATTTATTCATTCATACGAACTTTCATTCAAACATCCATCCATCCTTTCATTCATTCATGCATCTATCCATTCATTTATTCTTTCATCCATCCATTCATTCATTGATAAATAAATTAATTCATTTGTTTATTCATTCATTCATCCATTCATTCATTGATTAATTAATTCATTCATTCAATCATTCGTCTTGTCTATCCCTTTCTTACTTTCTCTTTTTCCCTCTTCCTTTTTTTCTTTTGCATTCTGTTAAAAATCATTATAATAAAAGTCATCATTTATTTTTCACGATAAGAACATAGATACGTACGTATTGTATCTATGCATTATCACAAATACTAATTAACTTATCTTTTATTTAATCTTCTCTTTTCTTTTTGTCTTCATACGGAATTGAAATTTATATCGCGCATTTGTATGCATATGTGTATATCCATGCATTACTTATAAACTTGAATATAAATTATATTTATTTGCAATTGATATAATTATAAGTATTAACGAATTTAACAATATTTAAATAAAAGATTGTACATAATTATTACATACCAGTATATATATATATATTTGTGCGTGTGTGTGTGTGTGTGTTTTGTGTATTAATTAATAACTATTTCTAAATAAAAATTTATTATACACTCCTATAAAAAAACAGGGAAAACTTTTTGATAAATTTAATATTATACATAGAAACTCTCTTTGCCTAATGAAATTCTCTCCTCTCTCTTCATTCTCCCTCCCTCCCTCCCTCTCTCTCTCTCTCTCTCTGTCTCTTTTTCTCGTTTATAATTTACAAATTGAAAAAAAAAAAAAAAAAAAAGTAAAAAATCCACGAATGCTTCTCGTATCTGTTAACTTCCGTAACTTCACGAAAATTAACTCGAGTATGCTCGATGGCACGTTCGTCGTTCGTGTATTACAAGCGGTCTGCAAACACATCGTTAAATATCGGCTCGTTTCGTTCCAAACCAACGACGTCTCTCTGCGTACGTAACATTTTCTCTTCGACCTGAGTGTATTCGCTAATATTTGTTGAACATCATGTTGCAGTAAAGTCAAAGTTGAGGAAAAGAGAGAGAGAGATAGATAGAGAGAGAGAGAGAGAGAGAGAGAGAGAAATGAGATTCCTAACTTTTACATTTCAGTTTGAGAATAACGTATACCTATACATATTTTTATGTGTATCATATGTACTTTATACATTTATTTAATAATATATATATATATATATATATATATATATCTTTCTCTCTCTCTCTCTCTCTTTCTCTCTATCTCTCTCTCTTTATCTCTTTCTTTCTCTCTTTTTTCTCTTTCTCTCTCAGGTCGTTCGATGGAACTTGTAAATTAAAAAAAAGAAAAAAAAAAAAAAAAAGAGAAAAAAAAAATTACAACGAACAAATATTATATCTGATACATATATAGTAACAAGAGATCGATATATTTGATCGAATAAATTTCAAAATTTCTCGGAAAAGATTAGTCCGTCTTTAAAAAGAAAGAAAAAAAAAAAGAAAAAAAAAAAAGAAAAAGAAAAAAAAACCCCCGCAAAAATTATATATATCAGGAGGACCGGAAAATAATGTCGTTTCTGCGCATGTCGATATTTGATTGTAATTAAAAAATAAAAACTTTGTTAAAAATTTATTCGTTTGAATTTAATTTAAGAAAGCGACATTACTTTCCGGTCCACCTAATATATATATATATATATATATATATATATATATATATATATGTATATATACGAACGTGTAGATAACATGACACATTATAATATCATCTCTATATATACATATCTTCCATTATTTTATCCTTACTCTTTTTCGTTGCTTCTTCTTTTTTTTTTTTCTTTTTTCTTTTTTTTCTTTTTTCTTTCTCTGCATCTTTATCTTGTATTTTTCTACTTTTTCCTTTTTTAAGATTTTTCCACACACATTATGCATACACGGACGTAAATAAATATATGCATGCATATATCCGTGCTCGCCCACCCGTATGTGTGTGTGTGTGTGTGTGTGTGTGTGTATGTGTGTGTCTGTGTGTGTGTGTTTGTATGTCGTATTTACGCGTATATAGATACGTGTATGCGTGTGGTTGGACATAGTTTTCTTCGTACAAATCCACAAGCTTCTTCTCGCGATTCATATTTAAAAAGGAATACGCGCTTATCGTTCTATTTCCTTCGTCGTATTCGTAGCCATAATCGTATGTCGTATGTCGGATGTCGGATGTCGGATGTCAGACGAGATGATTCAAAGAATGTAATTATTTTCTGCATTCTTCTCGACATTTTATGTCTCTTTCTACCCCTTTCTTTCTTATTTTCTTTCAATGTATTCCAATCTTTATCTCACTCTCTTTCTATTTCTCTTTCTTTCTCTCTCTCTCTCTCTCTCTCTCTCTCTCTCTCTCTATATATATATATATATATATATATATATATATATATATATATATATCTATCTCTCTATCTTCTTCGTTCATCCGTTTATTTATTTATTTATTCACCTATACGGATCAATAATATTTATCTATTATATTTATCCTCTTGTTTGTCTATCGATTTTCATCCAATTATTTATTTATTATATTTTTTATTATTTATATATACACTTGTTTATTTATCCATCTATCAGTTTATCGATCCGCGTTTATTTATTTATTTATCTGTATCTCTTTGTATAAATCTATCTATATTTCATTTCCTTATTCATTTTTTTTTTTTTCTTTATCTGTCTATCCATCCGTCTATTCATTTATTAATTTATTATATAATATCTATATCTCCCTCTCTCTCTCGCTCTCTCTCTCGCTCTCTCTCTCTCTCTCTCTCTCTCTCTTTTCTATTCCAATGAATTTTTCAATGAATTTTTCAATGAATTTTTCTTCTTTTCGTATTCGTCAATTCCAATTCATTCAATTCACTTTGACGGAAAATGGGATCAACGTAAAGTTAATAGTTATATATATATATATATATATATACATGTTAATATACTTACACACATACACACACATAAAAAGAGAGAGAGAGAGAGAGAGAGAGGCGTACAAATATATATATATATATATATATATATATATATATATATATATACATGTATACATACACATACACTAAGCAACGTTTGGCACATAACGCGATGTTATTCTTAC
>NC_062207.1:1332826-1340326 GCF_912470025.1 Vespa velutina
CAACCATGATTTCTCTCTCTCTCTCTCTCTCTCTCTCTCTCTCTTTCTCTCTCTCTTTTTCTCTCTTTATCATTTTCCCTTAAATCCAAAATTTGTTTTGCTTACGTAGTTATAAATCCTGCAATTCATTTCAATTCATATGATAGAAAATACGTAGTGCAATTTCAAGTAACTAAATGTTTTCGGTAAAAAAAAAAAAAAAAATAACAAATTTTTTCTATTTGAATTTTTTTTAAATTATCGTATAAGACGATTCATTTGTCGAATATATTGATACGTATTTTGAAAATATAAAGAAATACTTTTTCATAGTTTATATTTGAAAAATGAAGAAAGAAGAAGACGAGGAAGAAGGAAAAATTAGAAAAAAAAGAAATAAATAAATAAATAAATAAATAAATATATATATATATATATATATATATATATATATATATATATATATATATATGAAGGAAGAAAACAGATTTTTTTTTTTTTGTTTTTTTTTTTCAAAAGACTCGCTAAACAACCCGCGAAAAAAGGGATTTTAAACACGTACGAATGTGCTTAGCCGTATCGATTACAATTGAACTACGTCAGCTGTTCGTACTCGTCCATTAAACCAACCTTATCCCTCCCTCCCTCCCTCCCACCCAGCCTCCTTCCCACCCTCCCCCCATAACAACTTCCCCAACCCCTTTTAAACCACCGCTTTCAACGATATCGTCGATGGTGAAAGAGAAAAAAGAAAGGGGAAGAGAGAAAGAGAAAGGAGAATAGAAAACGAAAAAAAGAAAGAAAACGAAAAAAAGAAAAGGAAAGAAAAGAAAAGAAAGAAAAATCTAAGAAATGCTACGTAACACGAGACGGTATCTCAAAGTCCATCGTGTAAACGATCTCTCAGAGGGAAAAGACTTGATAGTATCAGATATTAAACGAAATCTAATATCATTCTATTATTTCTCTAATGGTTCTAAAAATGATACATACGTTTTTCTTTTTTCTTTTTTTTTTTTTCTTTTTTTTTTAATTTTTTTTTCTTTTCTCTTTTTTTTTTTTTTTTTTTTATGATAAAACGATACGTCGCATTTCTTTATACCAACGATCTTTCTTTTGTTTCCATTTCTTATTTTTATTTTTATTTTCACTTTTATCATCCATCAATATATAAATGTTAATTTATTTTTGAAAAATGTCGATCTAATATTATTATGTAAGATAATGTAATGTGTACAAAAAAAAAATATAATGAAATGAAAAAAATATTTTTTGATTTATATTTTGATTTTTATTCATCATTGAAATATAAATTTTATTGAAATTCTTAATTTTATTTTATAATTTTAAATATTAATCGGGATATATATCTGTGTAAAATAATATAATGTATATGAAAATATAACGAAAAAATTTCCACTTTCATTTTCATTTTTATCCACCATTGAAATATAAATTTTATTACAATTTTTTTTTTATTTTATTTTATTATTTAAACATTTAATGTCTATGTAAAAGAAAATAATGTATATGAAAATATAACAAAAAAAAAAAAAAAAAAAAAAAAAAAAAAGAAATTATCACTTTCATTTTCACTTTTATCCTCTATTGAAAAATAAATTTCATTAATATTTTCAATTTTATTCTCATTTTTATCCTCCATTGAAATATAAATAGTATTAAAATTCTTAATTTTATATTAAATTTTAACTGTTAATCAGATATATACATATCCATAAAATAAAATAATGTATATAAAAATATAATGTAACAAAAAAGAAAGAAAGAAAGAAAGAAAGAAAGAAAAAGGAACAAACAATAATTGCACCCTTAGAAAATAATCTTCGAATAATAAAACGATATGTTCAAAAACGTCTACCTTTAAATCAATTGAAATTTAATAATATTGAAGGATTTGTTTTCGTCTTTAGCTTTAGGATCCATCGTATATATGGTTAGAAAAAAAAAAAAAAAAAAAAAGAAAAAAAAAATAAACAAGATCAATGAAAAATGTTTCCCCTCTTAGTCACCTCCCTCCCTCCCTCTCTCTCTCTCTCTCTCTCTCCCTCTCGTTCTACCTTTTCACTCTCATAAACGTAGAATCCCCCTAAGTCCAGAGAATGGAACACATCAAAGGAACTGTCACTGATCGAGCGAGTTCATATAATTTGCTTTTCGCATCGACGAATCTCAATAGTATCGGAAATCTTTGGTATTTCTATCTATCTATCTATCTATCCCTTTTTATCTATATGTCTATCTATCCATATATATATATATGTATATATATATATATATATATATATATATATATATATATTGACGATAATGGCGTTGGATCTACAAAGGATATCGAAATTAGTTTCCAACGAGGATTCCATTCATTCAATCTATGGTGGTGAATGTTAGAAGAAAAAGGCCGGAAGTCAAGAGATCGTTCAACGATTGCGTCTCTCTCTCTCTCTCTCTCTCTCTCTCTCTCTTTCTCTATCTCATTCCCTCCAATTCTATCTTTTGACATTTATGAAAATCGTCATTGAAGTCACGACATTATTCGATTACGTTCCTCCCCTATTGCGAGCTAATACACTATAGTCTGTGAGAAGAATGAAAGGATCCGATGGAATACGACAGAATCGACTGGTTATTGCAAGATTTTGTATGTATGTGTGTCTGTGTGTCTGTGTGTGTGTATGTAAGAGAGAATTTCTAACTTCATATATATATATATATATATATATATATATATATATATATATATATATAGAGAGAGAGAGAGAGAGAGAGAGAGGGAGAGAAAGAAAGTTGATAGTGACTAGAATTGAAAAGCAGAATCTAATCTCGAGAACTGATAACGAATATCTTCTGAAATTTTATCGATTTTCAATTTTCCGAATCAATATATTATTATTTTTGTAATCTTATTTCAACTATTTTTGTTCCTCTTTTCTTTTCATTCTCTTTTCTTTTCTTTGTCTTTTTTAATTTGATTTCGCTTCATTTTACTTTCGTTATTTTTAAATTATTATTATTATTATTATTATTATTATTATTATTATTATTATTGGATTGTTATTTCATTTACTCTATTTTGTTCAATTTCTTTTTTTCTTCAATTTTTATTCTTTAGTTTTTCTTCTTAAGTTCGGTTTCATTTTACGTATTAATAATTCACCACTTACGGATGCAATTCTAATGGAAAATATATATTTTATTATTTTTGTAATAACTCTCTTTTTTTTTTTTTTGTAATTATTTATTATTTTTTTTATTATTTTTGTAATTACTTATTTTTTTAATTGGTAATATTGGAAAAATTCTAGTTGAGATTTGTAAAGTTAGGCGAAATAATATTATTGATTATTCGATTCTCTTTCGATTTATATCAGATGGAAATTTATAATTAGTTTTAAAAGAAAAAAAAGAATATATATATATATATATATATAATAATTATCTTATAATATAATTAATTAATAATATAAATAAAAATATAATATTACAATATAATTATAATAAATCTTATAAACAATATGAAATATCTTTAATTTGTAAATTAAAGATATTTTTTATATATTATATTATATTATATTATATTAATAAAGTTAAAAAAAACAAAAATATCGCTAATTTATAAATTAAAGATATTTTTTTGATATATTATATTATATTAATAAAATCAAAAAAAAAAAAAAAAACTGAGAAAAGATTTGCTTTATAATATATATATATATATATATATATATATATATATATATATATATATATATATATATATATATATAATTCGATTATGTTCGATTCGATTTTAACAAAAATACTATATAAACATTGTTAGAAATATTTTCATAGACGCACATTAATTCAGATCGTTTGTATATTCCCATTTCATTTAAGTACAAAACTAAAATGAAAAGAGAAAAAAGAAAGAAAAGAAAAAAGATAGTGTTAAGCTAAATACACTGACTGTATAATTTCTCTAAATTAGAAGCAAAGCAACCCCCAATTTAGCAACCCGTTTGGATTTTAGCAAATCCGATTTAAAAAAGTAGAAAAGTTACGTAAATATATTTTACTTTTTTCTATACCCCATATAAATTACAAACGATCTCACAATTTTCTTTTTCTTAAAATATTTTAATAACTGTTAAATAAAAAAAAAAAACAAAACAAAAAAAGTATTATTTTACAATAAAACAATAAAAAAAAAAAAAAAAAAAAAAAAAAAAAAAATAATATATACATATATTAAATCATTGCACATACGAATTATATATATATATATATATATATATATACATATTTTTTTTTTTCTATAGAATACGAACATTTGCGCACAAGGTAGGAAAAATATTTTTAGATTAATTACCAATGGAATTCAATTATTATATCTAATCTCTACAGATCATTTTTATTTTACTGCTCTATCAATTGATAAAAGAATAGAAGAAAAAAAAAAAAAAAAAAAGAAGAAGAAAAAAAACCACCCCGTAACAATCAGCATTACGATCATCCCCCTTAATTTGAAACTCACCAGAAATCAACCAACCAATCTCCGGAGGAATAAAGATGGCCACTGCCGAATTAACGAGGAAGGGTAGTAATAGTAGTAGCGGTATAGTATTAGTAGTAGTAGTAAAATAAGAATAAACAGAAGAAGAAGAAGAAGAAGAAGAAGAGCAAAGAAAATGAGGATGAAAAAGGAAAGAAAAAAGGAAGAAGAAAATATTAAAAAGTAAACGAGCTTCGAAGAAAAAGAAAAAACAGAGGGGGGAAAAAAGAAAAAAAACAGGAAAAAAGAAAAAAAAGGAAATGTATAACGGGAAGATGGTCGTTTATTGGCTAACGTTAGATAGCAGGGGATATAGGGAACAGGGAACAGGGTTGGGGATGGTTTAAGAGCCGATTTACAAATTAAGCACGTGACGCGAGAGAGCAGCTCTGCTCGGTCGCATGCTGACGGCATAACCTAATATTTATACAATTAAGCCGATGGGGGTGTAACGAAACAGATATATATATATATATATATATATATATATATATATATAGATAGATAGATAGATAGATAGATAGATAGATAGATAGATAGATAGGAGGAAGGGCGAGGTAAAAGATTGGTCGGGGGTTGATAATGACGACGATGGTGGTAGTGGTGATGGTGGTGGTGATGGTGGTGGTAGTGAAATAGTTAGTAGCAATGGTGGGGGTTGTGAATATATACCGAGCAACGGATGAGGAGTGGGGATAGGGAGAAGTTGGCGGGGGTGGTAAGTGGAGTGACGAAACTTCGTTACGCCAATCGGAGCGTGAAACCTGTTGGGTTGCTGTTTAGCCCTCTGCTACCGGCAAAATGCCACCCCTTGTAGAGTCCCTTTTTCTCTCCCCCTTAAAATGAACGGAGAAACGAAGGGTGGTGAGTGAGCCCAAAGGAGGATGATGAAGAAGAAACGACTGTTTGGCGGGTGGTGGAAATAAGGAGTGGGGGAGACTATAGAGAGGGTGAGATTTTCGTTTTAACCTCCCTCTATCAAAGGAAAGATGGCGAATCAACGATCATCACGGTAACCTACTACACTTTTTCCCACCAAAAACGAAAGCTTAGGGGCACGTCCAACCCCTTTTCCTAACCGTAGTAAAAGTTCTGTCAGAAGAGGGAAAATGTAACGTGTTTAAGGGTTACAGAACAAAATGGCGCCCAACGTAAATCCTTTGAAATCAGTCGTTTATTTTGGTTTTGTTTGGTTTTTTTTTTTTCTATCATTCTTTGAATATTATTTTTGTTTTCATTTCCATCCAAAAGATAATTAAATCATATATATATATATATATATATATATATATATATATATATATATATATATATATGTAAATATGTACGTATGAAAAATAAATCTAACGTTCATTCACGAAACAATTTATATCAGGATGATCTGCCATATTTATTTTCGATAGTATTAATTTTTAAATAAAATTTTGTTTTCAATCGATATTTTTAAGAAACGATAATAAACCTATATAATGAATATCGTCTATGATTATTTAACGGAATTATTTAAAATTTTTAAAAAAAGAAGAAAAGAAGGAATAAAAAAAAAAAGAAAGAATAAAAAAAAGAAAGAAAGAAAAAATAGTCATTTTGAATTATTCAGAATAGAGTCTACTGTAATCGTCTAAAATCGTCTAAGAAAATCCAATTAAATATTAGTTCATTAAAAGATTATAAAATAATAATCTAACGAAATTATTATTCGAATTTACTTAAAAATTTTCTATTAATCTAATAATCGTTTAAAAATAATCTATTAAAATCGTGTATTAAATAGACGAATCAGCGTACGTTAAAACTATTTAAAAAAAAAAAAAAAAGAAAGAAAAGGAAAAAAATTCAATCATATCTCCAAAAAAATCTTTCGATAATAATAATAATAATAATAATAATAATAATAATAATAATAATTACTCAAAATAAATTTATAATCCGTCAATCGTATTAGCAATCGTTCAAAATATATCATTAGGTATAACTCACGACAGTATCGATCTATTAAAAATCCACAATAACGATCAGTTAGAAATATGTAAAATAAAATTATTCAAAATTAAAAAATTGTTGATCCAAATCACGTGATATCACTCTTGTCAATAAAATTACATTGTCGGAAAGAAATAAAAAAAAAAAGAAAATAAATAAATAAATAAATAAATAAATAAATAAATAAAAAACCTATACACACATACACATACACATACAAATAGAAAAAAAGAGAGAGAGAGAGAGAGAGAGAGAGAGACAGAGAGAGAGGAACGAATGAAAAAAATGTAATATCTTTTTCAAATAAATCGGATCGATAGATCATCCATCTCCAGCGTCCATCTATCCATCTACTTCGTTCGATTCATTGACACCTGTTCGAGTTAAAAATAAAAATAGAAATGAAAAAAAAAAAGAAATAAAAAAAAAAAAGAAAAAAAGAAAAAAATTTGTAGAGACGAATTGCGAAGGCCGTCTCGTGTCTCTCACATTTTATGAATACGTGCAATGATAGAGATAGAGACAGAGACAGAGAGAGAAATAGAGAGAGAGAGAGAGAGAGAAAGAGAGTGTACGTGTGTATGTATATGAGAGAGAAGAGAGAGAGAGAGAGAATGACAGAGCATGAGCGGTAGAATGAAAGTGAGGGCAAGGGTGACGGTGAGAGCGGTAAAGAGAGAGAAAGAGAGAGAGAGAGAGAGAGAGAGAGAGAGAGAGAGAAAGGGGGAGAGCGGGGGGTTTAGTAGAGAGTCAAGGACGACGACGAAAGTGGTGCTTTTGAATAGAGCAACAACGACTCCACCCACCTGTTTCGTCGCTCGACTAGCCGTGTTATTATATCGTAGACACACCCTTGTATTGCACTTTCACAAGCGTAAATTAGTTGCCCCATTACAATTCGAATTAGCGCCTCGTAAAGGTCAAACACAGTACCAAGAGGGGTAAATGATAGTGAAAAGGTATTTCTTTTGTTGTTGTTTTTTTTT
>NC_062207.1:1345326-1357826 GCF_912470025.1 Vespa velutina
CATTAAAGCAACGTGGAATCTCTTTGAAAATGTAAAAGTATCCCCCATCTCTCTGTCTCACCCACTCTCTTTATCTTACTTTCTGGGTGTTATCGCAAAACTCTGGGGGTAGTGCATACCTCCATCATAAACTCTGGTAGATCTTCGTAACACGTGCGAAGTATAAAACCGACGAAACGACGCCTTCTTGTCTACTCTCTCTCTCTCTCTCTCTCTTCCTCTCTCTTCCTCTCTCTTCTCTCTCTCTCTCTCTCTCTCTCTTTCGTTCTCTTCCTTTCTCTCGCACTCTCTGATTCTTTCTCTTTCTCTCTTCCACACTCTCTGGTTCTTTCTCTTTCTCTCTTTCGCAATCTCTCTCTCTTCTCTCTCTCTCTCTCTCTCTCTCTCTCTCTTTCGTTCTCTTCCTTTCTCTCGCACTCTCTGATTCTTTCTCTTTCTCTCTTCCGCACTCTCTGGTTCTTTCTCTTTCTCTCTTTCGCAATCTCTCTCTCTCTCTCTTCCTCTCTCTTCTCTCTCTCTCTCTCTCTCTCTCTCTCTTTCTGTTCCTCTCCCTCTCTGTCTCTCTTAAAAGGAACGAACGAGCTTGCGTTCCACGCTTATCTCAAATCTCTTTCTTACTCGCCAATCCTCGAGAATTATTCCACGATGTGGATAGGTACGACGGATAGAAAATGAAAGAAAATAAAAAGAAGGGGGTAAGAGGGGGGGGGTAGAGAGGGGTGGAGAGGAGAGGAGGAGGAGGAGGAGAGACAAAAAAAAGAAACAACGATGAAAGAAAGAAAAGGAAAAGAAAAGAGTGAAAATAAAGAAAGGGAAAAGGAAGGAGAAAAAGGAAAGGAAAAAATAGAGTTAGCGATAGAGAGATAGATGAATAGAGGGATGAAGAGAGATAGATAGATAGATAGATACGTAGATAGAGAGAGAGAGAGAGAGAGAGAGAGACAGAAACATAGAGAAGGTAAGAAGTTAACGAAAGAGAGATAAGAAGATAGAGAGAGGGATGAAGAGAGAGAGAGAGGGGGGGGAGGGGGATGAAATAAAAGACAGTAAACGAAAGATAGATAAAGATAGACATAAAGAGAGGGAAAAGAGAGAGAGAGAGAGAGAGAGAGAGAGAGAGAGATGAAAGAAAGGAGAGTTAACAAAAGATAGATAGAGATAGACATAAAGAGAGGGATGTAGTAGGGAGATGAAAGAAAAGAGAGAGTTTACGAAAGATAGATAGAAGGATGTAGGAAGAGAGAAAGAGAAAGAGAAAGAGAGAGATGAGCAAGGAAAAAAAAAGGTTAAGGAAAGATAGATAGAGATAGATATAGACAAAAGGATGTAGGGAGAGAAAGAGAAGGAAAAAGAGAAAAAGAAAGAGATAGAAAGGGCAAAGAGAGAGAGAGAGAGAGAGAGAGAGAGAGAGAGAGAGAGAAAGAGATAAATAGATGAAAAATCCCATGTGAGTAACGAGGGCCGATCGAAATATCTCGCAAGTCTCGGCAAGGCAATTATGCGAGATACGCAAACATTCGTACGCTCTCTGGAATCCATTAATAAGACGGAAGGGCATATACAGAAGGAGAAGAAGAGGAGGAGGAGAAGGAGAAAGAGGAGAATGAGGAGGAAGAAGAGATGGAATAGCTTAGGCTGATTTGTATACGTGCATACATGCATATACGTAGATATACGTATAATTTAAGCATACTACATATGTATCGATACGTGAGCGATTATTTTATTCGATATTTTTTTAATAACACGTGATAAATAAGATTTTTTTTATCCTCCTTTCATTCATTTCATTTAATCTTCTTTTTCTTTTTTTTTTTTCTTTTTCTCTTTCTTTACCTCCCCCCTCCCCCCATTTTTCTCTCCTTTAAATTACTTTCTCAATGATAACCACATGGATCTTTTCTTTTTATTATTATTATTATTATTATTATTATTTTTTTTTTTCTTTTTTTTTTATTAATTTACAATATTCATTTACTTATTCATATATTTCGTTTGAACAAAATTTGATTATTGAAAGTTTGTAATAAAATAAAAATATGAGTGATAATATAATAATAATAATAATAATAATATTAATGATAATATTAATAATATTAATAATAATATAAAGCTATCCTCCGACATAACTAAAACGAATCGTGAATGGTCGAACTGACTGTTAACACAATGCGCTTGTTATCGGTAGTCTACATCTGGAGTGCATCCAAAGGCGGATCTAGCGAATATCAATTTTCTCTTTATGTATATATCGGCCGCAGCTATTTCGCTGAGAGATATAACATCTGTGCCACTAGCAACAACAACAAGAGCAACCAGAAGCAGAAGCAATAGCCACTCTTCTATACGATCGATTACGTGAATTCGATGGAGAAAGATTATTTATACGTACGTGTATGCATATGCCCATATATGTTCATGTGTTATATATTTTATATATATTTTTACGTATGTATCTGTGTATGTCTTTGTATATGTATGCACGTATATGTGTGTGTGTGTGTGTGTGCGCGCATACACACATGTATATATGTGTATCCCTCTTCTCGCGAACATTCACTTATTCGTAGATACATATATGTGATTCATGTCTTTGCAATGGAGCTTACGTTTAATTTTTTATTTATTTATTTATACATTTATTTATTTACTTATTCATTCGTTCATTTATTTTATTTTATTTATTGATTTTATTTATTTATTCATTTATTTATTTATTTATTCATTTCTTTATTTTATTTTATTTTATTTTATTTTATTTATTTATTTTATTTATTTTATTTATATATATATATATATATATATATATATATATGCAGGTTATCGTTTATGGGTATAATTATTTTTCGTTGAAATATTTTTATATTGAAAGTTATTTGCTTTCATTTTTATTTCTTTTTTATTATATATATATATATATATATATATATATATATATATATATATATATGGAGAGAGTGAGATATATATAATATATATATATAATATATATATATATAATATATATATATATATATATACTATATATTGTTCTTAATTGAAATGTTTGCAAGGCCTGTACAAGAATCTTATATTTTAAGATTCACCTACCGCAGTGACTGCTTACGGGCATAAATATCTGCTAAAACGAGCGTAAAGGAAAATAATCGGACACAGACTCCTTTACTCTGATAACACGAGGCAACCCCGAATTATTCAGTAGACAGAGACAGAGAGAGAGAGAGAGAGAGAGAGAGAGAGAGAGAGAGTGAGACAGAGATAATATGCATCCGTTAGCAGGTGTTTCGCGTTTAACCCAGGCGTTCTTTCTTTTCTTAACTTTTAAGATAAGGCATTTATTAATCTTCAAAGCCACGACATACATTCACGGAATATATTTTCTACAAAAAAAAAAAAAAAAAAAAAAAAAAATATTCCTGATATTAATAACATACAAGTGAAAATTAAAAACACTTTCAATTTAGATTAAAAGAAAAAAGGTAAATAAATTTATGGAATAGACAAACAAACAAACAAAACAAACAAACAAACAAAAGGAAGGATAAAGGAAAAAAGAAAAAGAAGACAAAATAAATCGTTCGATCGATCGATCGATTCAATCGATCAATCATTACGATCCAGTACACACTTAACATCAAAACTCAATAATTAATCTGTAGATTAACAATTCCTGGTCGACGGCGCCACTCGGTATCCTTCAAAAAATCCTAGAATAATATCGTCTCATGATTTTTCCTTTCGCACGAACATACAATCCGCCCACCTACCACCAACCCACCCACTTCTATACCTCTTCTACCTAATCCCCCCCCCCTCTTAACCATTACTCCCATCAACCACATAACCATCAACCCAACACCATTTCAAGTTCCTTTTTTTTCTCTTTGTTGCGTAGGCAGGCGCGAGCAACGAACGAGTTTAACGAGCGATAACGCCTACTCTTTCCTTCTTCTAAAGCTTTTCCCTCTCTCTCTCTCTCTCTCTCTCTCTCTCTCTCTCGTTCTCTTTTCCCTCTCTTCTTACCTCTCGTCACCTCGCCAATACGAAAAAAGAAAGTTCGCGCAAAGTCATCGCGCGCTGACTCGTAGAAAAGATTGGTTAAAGTGGAATGAAGAGGGTAGGTAGGTAGGTAGCTAGGTAGGTAGGTAGGTAGGTAGGTAGGTAGGTAGGTAGGTAGGTAGGTAGGTAGGTAGGTAGGTAGGTAGGATTGAGAAGCGAGGAAGAGGGTTGGTAGAGAGGAAGAGTAGAGGGTTGAAAGCTCTAGTGGTGTTATAAAGAGAGTAAAGTGAGAGAAAGAGGAAGGTGAGGGTTGAAAGTTGGGGGTAGTATAAAAAGAGTATGAGGATAGTGAGTGTATAGTGGATAGGCTTAGCTATGGATGTAGCAGTTGGTGGTGATGGTGGTTGGAGAATGGTGCAAAAGGACTAAATGTAAAAAGTACGAAGGGAGGTATTGTAAATGCTATGTGGCATAGGCATGACAATTTAAAAGTCTAGATAGGGTTGGTTCTCGTTGTTTCTACTTTTTCTTTTTAATCTGTTCTTAACTTTCATACATATACAAAACCAGGAGAATGCTATATTTTATAGATAGGAAATGTACGATTCGATCTTACGGATAACAAGATCACATTACGAGAAAATTATATTTTGAGATAATTATACATATATATATATATATATATATATATATATATATATATATGACGTTGTATAATATGACGAAAAGGGACTATGCATGACGATTATGATGAAGATCGTAGATGTAAACGGGAACGACACGTTATTATAGTTGAGAGTGAGTTATGCATACTGTTCTTATTATCCTTGTATGAATAGTGACTAAAAGAGCGAGAGAGAGAGAGAGAGAGAGAGAGAGAGAGAGAGAGAGAGAAATAATAACCAACAAAGAAAAAAAAAGAACCACACGTATACACGCATAAAAAATAAAGAAGGGTGAAGGAAAAGGAAAAACGGAAAGAAAAAGAGAAAGAAAAAAGAAAGAAAAGAAAGAAAGAAAGAGACAGAGAATACGAAACGATAAAAGAAAATTCTTGGTCGTGACAAGTCTCGATTATCCGTGAGAAAATCGGTCCGATAATGCGGGTAAACCGTCTCGTTAATAAATCGTCTCGTCTAAAAGGACGTTTCTCGACCAACCCAACCCCCAATCCTTCGTCCTATATCTTCCTATATCTCTCTTCCTCTCTATGTCATTCTACCTCTCTCACTCTCTCTCTCTCTCTCTCTCTCTCTCTCTCGCTCTTTCTAACTTGTTTGAAGGTACTCGGCGATCTCTCAAACGAACTATCCTTATTCGTCCGTCTTCGTTCACTCGATATAGCCACGCGAGCAGTTTCTTTTATCGACGCCATGGTGTATTCGATGGAGAAGAAGACGGAGATGAATCCGTCGATCCTTGAACGATTAATCACCGTCCATTCGACGGAAAGAGGACTCTCTCCTTCTATCTATCTATATATCTCTATATCTTCTCTACTTTCTCTCTTCAACCCTCCCATCCTCTCTCCTCTCTCTCTCTCTTTCTCTTTCTCTTTCCCTTTTTCTCTTTTTCTCTCTCTCTTTCTCTCTTTCTATATATATATATATATATATATGCGTGTGTCTGTGTATGTGTGTTCCGTATCCAACACCTAACACTCAATACACCCCCTGCCTTCCTTTTAACTCGTTTCAATCCTCGGGGAGATGAAAGGGGGAGGAGGAGGAGGAGGAGGAGGAGGTAGATCAATCGGCAGATTAATTACTGCGGATGAATGGACCCAACGAAATGACCTACTACCACTTCTTATTCTATCTTTCTTTTCACCCCCCATCACCCTCCTTGTTTCTTTCTTTTTTTTTCTTTTTTTTTTTTTTTCGTTTTGTTTCGTTTCGTTTGTCTCTTTTTTTTCTTTTCTTGTTCTTCTTCTTCTTTTTCTTCTTTAATGTTGTTTCTTCAAAAAGATTGTCTTTTATATATATATATTTATATATATATGTATGTATGTATGTATGTATGTATGTATGTATGTATGTATGTATGTATGTATGTAGGTATGTATTCTAATTTCCATTAATATTATAAAGAAAATTATTATCTCTTTCGAAATATTTCGACTATTAACAGTTTTAAGATATAATTTTTAAAATCTATTTATAAAAATACAGATCATTCAACGAGATGGAAAATAATAATAAAATAAGAAATTATTTTATTTCTTTATAATTTTTTTTTTCTTTCGCCCCCACCCCCGTCCCCCCCGTTTATAACCGAAACTATAAAAAAACGAAAGTTTCGTTTGTTTTTTATCTTTTCCTTTAACGCCCTTGTTTAAAAAAAAAACTATATATAAATATATTATGTTGGAAACTATGAAACGGGCGTTGAATGAAAATAAAAAAAAAACCAAACAAAAATGCCCGTTTCATAGTTTCCAACCTAACACATATATATATATATATATATATATATATTTTTTTTTTTCTGTTTAATTTCTATCAATATTACAAAAAATATATTATTATCCGTTTCAAAATATTTATCAACGATCCTTCTAATACGATCTAATAATAACAATGTCAATATATAATTTTTTAATATCGATAAAAATATTGATCATTGTCGAGATACAAAACAATAATAAAGCAATAGATCATGCTATCGCCTTACAATCTTTCAAATATACAAGATCGAAACGATGAGAACGAAATAAAAAAGAAAGAAAGAAAGAAAGAAAAAAAAAAAAGAAAGAAAAAAAAACGAACAAACAAAAAAAAGAAAGAAAAGAAAAAAAGAAACAAAAAGAAAAAACGAAAGAGGAAAAAAAAACAAAAACAAAAAAGAAAATAATAAAAATAAAATAAAAAAAAAAAAAAAAAAAAAAAAAGGAGAAAAGAATACGAAAAAGAGGAAAGAAAAGGAAAAAAAAGAAAAAAAAAAAAAAAAAAAAAAAAAAAAAAAAAGGAAGATCCAATTAATAATCATCGAAGTTACTTCACGAATGATCCATAATCCCAATATATCATTTTTAACACATTATATATACAGATCATAATCGTGCCATTAGATCTAAGGAACTATTATAGAATCCATGTAATCGATGAGATGCTCCACTCTCTCCTCTCTCTCTCTCTCTATTTCACCCACACATACACACACGCACATATGCGCGCGCGCGCGCACGCCCGTTTACAAATGTACACATAGACATGGTCTATACACGGATCAACGAACCCTTCTCGTATGACACGCAATAGACGATACGTGCCACCGGAGGCCGGAATGTCGCGTACAACCACGCTCGCGTAAATTACGTGCGACGGTAGAAATTTCGCTGTAATTTCCCAGCGTGACGATTAGATGCGTGCTCGACGAAACTCGGGCGAATTCTCTCGCTTAGAGGAAGTACTATAACTGTAGATAGTATAGTATAGTATAGTACAGTATAGTATAGTATAGTATAGTATAGATAAATAGATAAATGGATAGATAAATAGATAGATT
Organism: Vespa velutina; assembly: GCF_912470025.1. Classification (NCBI taxonomy): domain Eukaryota; kingdom Metazoa; phylum Arthropoda; class Insecta; order Hymenoptera; family Vespidae; genus Vespa; species Vespa velutina. Next base: position 1,352,833 of record NC_062207.1, read on the forward strand.
GATAGATTGATAAATAAAGATATAGAAATTTGAAAGAAGGAAGAAAGAAGATGGAAGGAAAGAAAGAAAAGGGGGGGGGGGAAAAAGATAGAAAATATTTAAGACGAGGGAAGATAAAGAAATGAAAGATAAAGAAAAGAAAATGGAATTGGGATGCATATATTTTATATATAGAAAAAATAATAATAATAAATAATAGATAGGAAGAAAAAAGAAAGATAGATAAATTAAAAAAAAAAAAAAAATATCGAAGAAAGGAAAAGGGACAAATGACAAATGGATAGATAGAGAAAGAGAAAGAGAAAGGGAGAGAGAGAGAGAGAGAGGAATAGACAAATAGATATTTTGTCTACATATTAGATATAAATATATTATGATATAAATTAATCGAATACTTATGACATTAGATTCCGTTAGAATGTACAAAAATGTTTTGCCTTTCTTTCATTTTCATTCTCGCAATTAAAAGAAAAAAAAAAAAAAAAAAAAAAAAAAAAAAAAAAAAAGAAAAACAAAAAAGAAGAATAAGAAGAAGGTAAGAAGAAGCAAAAGAGAAAATAGAGAAGGAAAAAAAACAAGAAACAAAGAAAAAGGATTAAAAAGAGCCCCCCCCCCCCAAAAAAAAAAGAAAAAAGAAAGAAAAATCCTCGAAATATTAAATTAATCGATTTATTCGAGACGAGGATCGTTATCAAAGATGGGATTATCCCCATCAACATTTGTCGTCCATTAAAGGAAAACGATAGCATAGAGATGCATATATTTTATATATTTTATATATATATATATATATATATAAATAATAATGATAATAAATAGTACATAGGAAGAAAAAAGAGATAGATAAAAAAAAATATCAAAGAAAAGAAAAGGGACAAATGACAAATAGATAGATAAAGAGAGAGAGAGAGAGATAGAGAGAGAGGAATAGACAAATAGATATTTTGTTTACATATTAGAAATAAATATATTATGATATAAATTAATCAAATATAATACTTATGACGTAAATTTCTTTAGATACTTCCTTACGAATGTACAAAAATGTTTCTCCTTTCTTTCATTTTCATTCTCGCAATTAAAAAAAAAAAAAAAAAAAAAACAAACAAACAAACAAACAAACAAACAAACAAACCATCAAACAAAAAAGAAGAATAAGAAGAAGGTAAGAAGAAGCAAAAGAGAAAATAGAGAAGGAGAAAAAAAAAAAAAAAGAAAAAAAAAAGAAAAAAAGAAAAAAAAGAAACAAAGAAAAAGAATTAAAAAGAGCCAAAAAAAGAAAAAAGAGAGAAAAATCCTCGAAATAACAAATTAATCGATTTATTCGAGACGAGGATAGTTATCAAAGATGGGGTTATCCCCATCAGCACTTGTCGTGCATTAAAGGAAGACGATAGCATCGGTGGTATCGTCGACGCATACGATAAATCACTGACCCATCGAGCCCGCGGCGAACGTAATTACGCAAAAGTTAATTACGTGCTGCGCGTACTCACGACGAACAAGCGTGACCTGTGCCTCTCCTACTTGGCCCCCTCCTCCCTCCTGCCCCCCCCACCAACCCACCCCTTAAACCTATCCCCGATATCCCGCACTTCACAGTTGCAAACTATCCCCACCTACTCATCCATCCACCCACACACATACATACACACACACACACACACACATACGCATGCACGCACCATTACACAAGTCTCATGGCTAATCTTGCGGTTTTCTTGACCGATCTCACATACTTTGAGAAAATTTACCGTTTGTCGAGTATGTAAAATCAAAAAGAAAGAAGAAAAAATAAGAACGAAAGAAGGAATGTAGATAAAATAATTTTAGAGAAAAAGAAATAAAAAAAAAAAAAAAAAAGAAAGAAAAAAGAAAAAAGGATAGTAATAAAAATTATGAATGATCCTCCGATCGAAATTCCAAACGTACCTCATAGATAAAAATCAATAATTCCACAGATAAGGTCAATCATATCCAGATAAGGTCAATTCTCGTCGAATAAATATCAAAATAGAATAAAAAAAAAACAAATATATGTATTATTAATACACACGTACGTACATAGATATATATATATATATATACCTATCTAATAAAAAAGAAAAAAAAAGATAATAATAATAATAATAATAATAATAATAATAATAATAATAATAATATTTCCATAAAAATGAAACTAAAGAAGAACTTAAAATAAATAAATAAATAAATAAATAAATAAATATATATATGTATTCCTTCACTTACATTTCTTCAGGAAAAATCGTTATCGAATTCACGTAACTACAGGTAACTACACTTCCAACTTTTGACGCCCAAGTACCCTTCCCTTACCCACCGCCCTTCCAACCTTTCGCGAAAACCCTCTCCACCCCTATCTATCCACAACTCCTGCCTTCACCTTTTCAAGCCCCATCCACGAAAAAAAACTTTCTCAACTCGTCCGAATACCGAGTTACCTAAAATAAGCAATCAAACGAGTTTCACAAATATGAAAATTAGATTGTCGGAACGAGCGATAAATTGTGATACCTGATCAACGGAAATCGTGACTTACCCCCAACCCCTCTCTCTCTCTCTTTCTCTCTTTCTTTCTCTCTTTCTCTCTTTCTCTCTTTCTAAAGCTTTAAAAACTTTAGCAATGGCGAATTGGCATTAAGCTAGTACGACATTTGTGCTTTTACTGAATGCTCTGAGAATCGTCAGAGTTTTACGAGAGCGTCGTGTTAATTAGGGGTAGCAAGCCGTGTCGAGAGACTGAAAAAGAAATGATATAAAGAGAGAAAGAGAGAGAGAGAGAGATAATTTTTACTGATTACTATTTGCTCATATATCTTTTGAATTAAACAAGATTGATAAAAAGATTTTTCGGTTGAAAAAGTTAAATTTTTTTTATGTATTTTTTACAAAGTATATTCCTTTTCGTTAATCCGTGACAAATGATAATAACCGAGAGAGAAATAAAGACAGGCAAAGGAAAAGAGAGAAAGAGTAAGAGAGAGAGAGAAAAGAATTGTTTCATTTCACTTTTTTAGATAATAATAATAATAATAATAATAATAATAATAATAATAATAATAATAATAATAATAATATATACTTTTCTTTTTCTCAATACTACTTTTATCTTGATATTAATTTCTTTAATTTTTTTCATATAACATTTCTAATTATTATTATTAATATAAAAAATATGAATGCCATTAAAAATTTACACGTTACTATAGCAGTGAAACAGTATAAATAAAATGGAACAATTCTTTACCTAAGAAAATTTCAGTAATATTTTTCGCGAATTGAAAATAAAAACGAAAAAAAGAAAAAAAAAAAAAAAAATAAAATAAAATACAAGGTATAATAACATACAAGTATATAAAATAACACACAAACACACATATACCCATAAAGAGAGAGGGGGGGGGGGGACAGGGAAAGAAACACAAAATCGTTCGATCTCCAAAAAAAAAAAAAAAATATTCTTATCGATATGATTAAAAGAGATAAATTTTCAAACACGAAAACGTATGTTATAATTTATAACATTTCTTAAAAAAAAAAATTTAAAAAAAAAAAAAAAAAAAAAGAAGAAAAGAAAACAGATAAAAAAAGAAAGAAAAGAAATACTTCCGAAAGACTCGTAAAAATGTCCAAGAATTTGATATCGAAGTCTGTCTATAAATGAAAACTTGGCGTATTTCTCTCACCCCCTCCCCTTTTCCTTTACTCCCTCACTCTCTCTCTCACTCTCTTTCTATCGTAATAACTGAACTTTTGACCCCAAAAAGAAATTCAAAGGTTTCTCGTTGATTTTGCATATCTAAAGTTCGTAGTGATAGAACGTAACAACTCTAAGTGCTTTCGTTCGTTCGATCGAAACGGATCTATAAACAGCATGGATAGATTGACGCCCAATACAACCTACATATATATATATATATATATATACATAGTATATATGTACTATCTCTCTCTCTCTCTCTCTCTCTCTCTCTCTCTCTCTCTCTCTCTCTCTCTCTCTCTGTCTCTCTGTCTGTCTGTCTCTCTCTCTCTCTCTCTCTCTGTCAAACTCTCGTACTCTCGATTGTGGTAGTAACGTTAAGTACTTAAGAGAAGATCGACAGAACGTGCGACCAGTAATTGGGGATCTACAAGATAATACCTATCCAATGATCGTTTGTGCATGTCCTTTGTAGATCCTTTGTAACATATACATATATACATACATATATATGTACATAAATAGAGAATGAGAGAGAGAGAAAGATAGAGAGATAGAGGGAAGAGAGGAAGAGAGAAATGTGGAATGGAATCACAAATACGAATGTCTTTGTACAATTTCAAAACGATTATCGATTGTATAATTTTCCTTATGATAAGAATCTTTTTAAAGTCATTTCTATAACGATATTTCAAATTTATTCTTTTATCAGTAATACATTCGGGAGATGATGTCGTTCACGTAAATCGATTATGTAGATTATTCGTGTTGACGGTTAACATTGAGGGATTCGAATTTAATATAGGATGTGTTAGATCGGAAAATGATTGCACGTTTATGTATGTATGTATCTATGTATGTATTTATGAATGTATAATTTTTACCTTCGATATAAATACTCTACAGCGAAATATAGTAGTGTCTTATTCAAATCACATAAGATCGTAATATTTTATATATATATATATATATATATATATATATATATATATATATATATTTATATAAAATGTTTATTTTAAAAATATGATAATATATACTTTATAATTACATTACATATATATACACATATATATAAATATATTTATATTAAATTTATATATTAAAATAATATATAATTAATAATTATATATACATATATATATACATATATATGTAAAAGAGATAATATACCGATAATAATAAATCAGTTAATGTTTCAACAATATATGAAAGATATATTTATATTATATTTTTATTTTAAAAATAAAATAATGTATATTTTACTATTACA
>NC_062207.1:1362826-1377826 GCF_912470025.1 Vespa velutina
TTACAACGCAAAACGATACAATAAACTGTTCAAAATTTATTTGGGGAAAAAAGGATCAAAAAAAAAAAAAAAAAAGAAAAAAAAGAAAAAAGTTTTCAAGCTTCGTGCAAATCTGCGTTAATAAAAATATAAAGATGGATTGAGCAAAGAGACGGAGACAGACAAAACGAGCGAGAGAGAGAGAGAGAGAAAGACAGACAGACAGATTTGGGGTGGGGGAAGAGAGAGAGAGAGAGAGAGAGAGAGAGAGAGAGATTCAGACAAATATTCAACGAAAAAAATTAATGATACAAAATGATAAAAAAAATTATTTCAAGAGGAAAATTAAACGTGTAAATAGAAAAATAAAGAGAAAAAAGATATTTCAATGAATTGAGAGCGAGAGAGAGAGAGAGAAAGAGAGAAAAGGGGAAGATAGATTGAAGTAAATTTTCGTAGGAAAAGTTACGATACAAAACGATTAAATAAATATACTCGGAAAAATAATTTTACGAAGAAAAAAGTGAAACGTCAAACTTCATGTAGATTTATGTTAATAAAAGAAATATAGAAAAGTCAGTTGGTGAAGGATCGAGAGAAAGAGAGAGAGAGAGAGAGAGAGAGAAAGACAAAGAGAAAGTAAGAGAGAGAGAGAGAGAGAGAGAAGAGGAGAGAGAGAGAGAGAGATAAAGAAAGAAGAAAAATGCAAATTCTCTCGAAGAAAAAGTTAAAGGATATGAAACGATACGATAAACTTCCTAAGAATAATTTTCAAAAAGATAAAAGTTTTCTATAGATTTATTTCAACGAAAAGATTAAAAAACATAATAATAAAGACGTTTAAGAAATAGATAGAGAGAAGGGGGAGAGAATGAAATAGAGAAAGAGATTCTCAACCGAAAAAGTTCAAGATATCAAACGTTAGTGGAATAAATTTGAAAATTACATTGTAAAGATGGAAAAACTAGAAATTTTATCTGTATAAAAGGATCGAAAAAGGGAAAAGAATATTTTTCCATGAGAAAAAATTCCCGATAGAACGTCCATTGATAAATTTCAAATAGATCATGATCACATTAAAATGGAAAATTATTTAAAGAAGAAAGAAAAAGATAAATAAATGAATAAATAAATAAATAAATAAATAAATATATATATATATATATATATATATATATATATATATATATATATTATAAACGCATGAATTGTGATTTAAATTTAAACGAAATTAATATTAAATTAATACGCAAATATAAATATTTCGAATTGGTCCGTAATGCGCCTGGATTTTTTCTCTTCTTTCTTTCTTCCTTTTTCTTTTTTTTTTTCTTTTTTTTTTTTTTTTTTTTTTTTTTTTTTTTTTTTTTTTTTTTTATTTTTTTTTCTCGTCCAATCAATTTCGTAGGATTTAACCGGGAACCGAGGATTTCTAAGTTAATAAGCAAGCTTAGAAGTTAAAGTAGAGTGGTACAGGAAGGATATTCGAGATGGTTGATAACGTCGTGTCAAAAATAAAAATGCCGATGGATCTATCGATAGATCTTTTCTATGGTATGGGTTGAGCAAGCGCGAAGAAAATATCCGATCGAAAAAGAGAGAGAGAGAGAGAAATAAAGATATATATATATATATATATATATAGAGAGAGAGAGAGAGAGAGAGAGATCGTTCCTACTACGGTTTAACGAGAATAAGCTGCCTCGTCATTTTCTGAGATAAAATAGCTTCTCGAGAAGACGTGCCTTACATTCTTGATCTTCGTTCATTCTCACCGTTTTTCTAATATATCGCACGAAATATATCGACATTCCTATCACGCAACACGCTCCTTGATTAGATTTCTAAACATCATGGTACTTGGAAAAAAATTACGTTTAATACGTTAATTTATTTTTTCCCCTTTTCTTTTCTTCCTTATGTATACATATATATATATATTTTTTTTTTTTTATTTCTTTTTCATCATATTATTATTATAGTCGTATATTCAACAAATTTTTTCTTTTATTTATTTTTTCTTATTTTATTTATTTTCTTTTTGGTTCATATATATATATATATATACATATATAAACCAAAACGAAGAACTTGATACGAATAAATCATAATTTTTGTCTATTAATTAATATACAATAATATATATATATATATCTTTTTATTTTCTTTTTCATCATATTATTATTATAGTCGTATATTTAAAAAAAATTTTCTTTTATTTATTTATTCTTCTATCTATTCTCTCGACATTAATTTATCTAAAGATATATATATATATATATATATATATATATATATATATATATAAACCAAAATGAAGAAATCGATACGAATGATTCATAATTTTTGTTTATTAATTAATATACAATAATATATATGTATATATATATATATAATATACAGTTAAATAATATTTGATATAAAACAATATAAAATAATATATTATTATTATTATTTTAATAAGAATTTCGAAATTAGAATTTTTCTTATACGTATACGATAAATCTTTTTCAAGAATCAATAAAGAAATCATGAATGATTAGAATTTTTTTCCGATAGAATTAATCCCTTAATCTATAATATCGTATGAGAGATATGATACGTCACATCCATTAGAATCAAAAGTAAACAACAACACGTCTGAGAGATGTTGATACGTTTTTCTGACTATACGCGACGAAAACATAGTTATTAATTTTTCTTTACCGTATTAGAATTATTCCTACGTGCAAATACATTTTCTTGAAAAAAAAAAAAAAAAAAAAATTTGTTTGAAATTTATCCAAAATATCCAGAATATTAAAAAAAAAAAAGAATATTAAACGTTGTTGCCTAAAATGAAAGTAGTTCTGCTAATATCTATCGCAATAAGTAATTTGATAGATATTTTAATTAATGATAGTGATAATAATAATGATTATTTTATTTCATGTATGAAAATATTTTAAACGATTGAGTTTATTGAAGATGATATCACAAGCTTAAAATCATAGTAATAATAATAATCATCAGAACTATGGATTTGGAAAGAAATAAATAATGAATCAAAAATCTTAATATAAAAGTGACAACTTTAAGTCAATTAAATGAAAATAAAAAGAAAAAGAATTAAACATTTTTAATCTCATATGTGATAATATATTTTTGAATGAATATTGTCACGGTGATGAATCGATACGTAAACGAAAAATTGAGGAATAAAAATAAAAGATTAAAAATAGACGAAACTTAATTTTCCAATAGACTGTCATAAAAAAAAAAAATATATTTTGCATTATATATAAGATTGGTTGAAATTGAGAAACCAATAATTCATATAAATTGAACTAAGAGAACAATTATAGAAATTTCAATTTTTCAAAAAAATGATTACCGTACGAAAGATTTCTATAAATAATTATACGTTTGCACTTTGCCGATAATAATTCGATAAATGGATAAATTATGTAAAACATAAAATCTGTGATATAATAAAAAATGTGTATCTCTGAAAAAAAAAAAAAAAAAAAAAAAAAAAAGAATAATGTATATTTATAAAATCTTATTAGATTATTTAACAATAAAAATAAAATATATATGTATAAGACAATATAAAATTTATATAAGATTTTGATTAGTCCTTGATTAATCATTGATTAGTACGAGTTATAACAATTCAATTGTTGATATTATAGTTATCTATGTGTAAAATATATTTTCTAATCCTTTATCGAGATTGAACATTCAATAACAAATATTAATTTATACTACAGATAATAATTCTATTAATAGAATTATTATCGTCGTGTATATTTTTTACGACTTATTTTTTTTATTTATTTATCTTTCTCTCGAGGTTAATTTATCTTAACATATATAGACATACACACACACACACACACACACATATATATATATATATATATATAAAACCAAAATGAAAAAATTTATACTTATGAATAATAACTTTTATTTATAAATTAATATAAAATAATAAATTTTTTAAATATATACATATAAAATATAATTTATATATATATATATATATATATATATATATATTTATATATATATGAAAAAAATACACTTAAATAATATTTTATATTAAATAATATATATATATTTATATATATATATATTTCATTTATATCTGAATATATATATACATACATATAAAATAAATAAAGACGAAGAAATTAATAAATATATATGAATACTTTGATTTATAAATTAATATAAAATAATATATATATATATATATATATATATATATATATATATATATATATATAAAAATCGTTATTAATTTCATAAGAGCATAGAAATGAAAATTTTTCTTTCACAAATATAATGAATCTTTTCTAACAACAAATCATAAATAATTAGAAATTTTCGATAGAATTAACACTTATAGAACCAGAAAGTAAAATTATCCCAAAGGTATAATCGATATCGTGAATTTCAAACGATAAGTTTTGCTTTCGAGATAATTGCGAGAGATAATCGAGTATCGAAACGATACTTTATCGATTTGCTACTAATTTCTAATACTATCGGATGAATAATAATTAGAAATAAACGAAATCAAGTTGTGGATAACATAATTGGCCAAGTATATCTACATTCGTATTATATACGTATATCATTGAGAATATATTATTAGATTGAGTTATAAATTTAGTATCGTTAGAAACCAAAGGATTTAATTAATAAGCAAAACAAAACAAAAAATAAATCATAATCTTATAAATTTTTTTCCAATAATTATTAGAAATACAATTATGTATGCAATTCAAAAACTTTAATTTTTAAATTAAAGTTTTAATCGATTAATATAAATTCTCATTTTATTTGAATTTAAATTGTCTAATTTATGAACAAATTTCATTCGAATTCTAATTATTATAATATAAATTCTAATTAATGAATATATATATATATATATATATATATATATATATAACTTATAATTTATATACATAAATCGATATTCTTATTTCGTAATAAACGTACAAATTGCAATTCTAATTGGCGAATCTATAAATTCTAATTTTGAGAAAAAAAAAGAAAATATATATATAATATATATATATATACATATATATGTATATATATTTAAAAATTTTATTATTAATAAAATAAAAAATTTAATTGTATGGGAATTTGTCATACAATTATTAGTACGATTAAATCATTGTTTTCGAATAAAATTTGTTTAAAAAAATCGACAAAAAAAAAAAAAAGAAAAGTAAAAATTAATTGCAATGAATAACTATATCATAGTAATGATCCGCATGTACATCAAGGATCTACAAATTTGTAACTTGTAGATAACAGATCAAACAAAAAAAAAAAAAAAAAAAAACGAAACTTCAAGATAAAAGAATTAAATTTGATGTTTATAGATCATTGATCTAAAAAGTATCTAAAAAGAAATTCCGTTTTTAAAATGATTAATAGCACAGATAATAATTATATCAAATGAACGAGCTTATAGATCATAGATCTAAGAAAAAAAAAACAAAAAAAAAACAAACAAACAAACAAACAAACAAATTCATCGTAAATGTGTTATGATCAGTGAATAACTCATAATATTAATATCAAATCAATGATCTTTTACTCATAATCGTAGATCTATAAGTTCATTATCAAAAAAAGAAAAAAAAAAAAAAAAAAAAAAAAAAAAAAAAAATTAATTGGATCGAAAATAATCTCTAAAGGAACAAATTATTTAATCACGGATAACAGATCTAACAAATTTCGTTTCGAAAAAGAATTACGTTCGTTTAATAACAAACATCGTAATTAACTGATCAATCAGTATCACCATATAGATCGTAGATCTTGTTGTCCGGTCATCGTAGATAAAATTTCGGTTGGAAAGAAGGTAAATAAAAAAAAAAAAAAAAAAAAAAAAAAAAACAAACAAACAAACGAAAAGAAATAGAAAGAGAAGAGAAAATAACTAAACGTTTCTTAGGGGTTTCTTACGGCAAGAAAAAAAACTACAAGAAAAAAAGAAAGAAAGAGTGTATGTGTATGTATGAGAAAGAGAAAGAGAGAAAGAGAAAGAGAGAGAAAGAGAGAGAGAGAGATAGAAAGAGAGAAAAAGAGAGAAAGAGTAAACTGAACGATATTGAGTGTAACGAAGACGGAAGAGCCGTTAGGTTGGCTTCGCAAGAAGCTAATTTTCGTTAGCGTCGAACGGGCCTGCCGGAAAATGGAACGTAATTACGTTTAATTAACTCGAGCTAGCAGACAACCTGTCGAGAGAGACGGAGCTCTCATTGATGCCAGAGTATATCCTTCATCTTTTTCCTTTCTTTCTTTTTTTCCTCCTTCTCCTACCTCCTCTTCCACTTCTTCTTCCTCTTCTTCTTCTTCTTCTATCTTTTCTTCCTTTTTTTTTTTTCTTTTTTTTTTTTTTGTATTTTTTGGTATCTATCGTTTTCTTTCTTTCTTTCTTTCTCTTTTTTCATTTCGTCTTTCTCTGTCATTTTCCTCTTTTTCTTTTCTTCGATTCTTTTTCTTTTATTTTGTCCTTTTTCTTTCATTCTCCCTCTCTCTCTCTCTCTCTCTCTCTCTCTCTCTTTTTTTTTTTTTTTTATCTTATTCTTTTCTTTCTTTTTCTTTTTTCATTTCGTCTTTCTCTGTCATTTAAAAAAATTTGTTTTTCCTCTTCTTCGATTCTTTTTCTTTTATTTTGTCCTTTTTCTTTCATTCCCCCCCCTCTCTCTCTCTCTCTTTTTTTAATTTTATTCGTTTCTTTCATTTTTTTTTCTGTGTTTTTTTTTCATTTTTTTTTTTTTTAAGTTCAACGCAGTGTTATTAAATTAAGTGAAGTTAGATTCGCGCGCATCAAATACATACACACATATATACGTACATACAACTTTATATGTATATACAATTGTATATCATGTATATACAATAGTATATGTATTACAAGTCACGTTATCATTACGAACGATTAAAAATGTCAATGCTTTCTTTATCAAAAAAAAAAAAACACTTGGTTCTCTATGGATACACAACACCCGTATATAATTTATAATTCGTCGAATTAAAAATGATTTTGACGAGTCTTGTTTACAGCCCGCATAGAAAAAGTACAAATAAATGCGTACAAATAAAGATGATGTCTTCGTTGAGACTCGTTGATGGATGATTAGAGAAAAGATAAATAAAAAGAAAAATAAATAAATAAATAAAAGGAAAGAGAGAGAGAGAGAGAGAGAGAGAGAGAAAAAAAGAGAAGAACATAAAAGGGGAAGAAACGAAGACAGCTATTGTCGTGAAATGAATTTAATTTTTTAGTTTATTTTTATTTTTATTTATTTATTTTTTTTTCTTTTTTTTTTTTTTTTTAATACCATAAACCGGATAAAAAAAATTTCCCCACGCCCCCGCTTCTCCCCACCTTCATCAGCAATGTCCGTAAAATAAAGAAAAAAATGTTCTTTCTAATGACAACTTGCTCAAATGCATTCAACAACAATAACAAACGATAACAACAATAACAACGATAACAACAAATCGATCCCAAATATATCAGAAATGATTGTTGTTAAAAAAGAAAGAGAGAAAGAGAGACAAAGAGAAGAAAAAAGGAAAAAGGAAAAACAAAAAGAAAAAAAAAGAAAACAAATTCACACACACATACACACACACACATAAAATATATATACACATATACACATATAATACATAGGCACACAAATTGAAGAACCTTATCGTTGTCGATTAAAATAACACACCCTTCCTTATCAATCATTCTATAATGAACGTCGAAGTACTAAGAGATATTAAAAAGATCGATTAAATCCTTCATTTTATATAGATCATCGTGTATTCTATTTCTATCTAAGTATGATCGTTACGAGAAGAAGGCCAAGATTCTAAGCACGAAAGGTTTTGAGTGGAGGGGGAGTGGGCGGGGGTGGGGATAAGGAAAGAAGAAAAAAAAAAAAAAATGTTAGACAAGAATAGTTGCCGTTGGTAGAAGGGTGTGGTAAGGGGAGTGGTAGGGGGATTTAGGAAAAAAAGAGGGGAGGAAAAAGTAGGCTGGTGACCCGTCCCAGTAACGTTAACTTAACTTCCGGAAATTAAATCCTACGTATAGTCGTTCCTATTAAATCATTTTCTCTCTCTCTCTCTCTCTCTCTCTCCCTCTCTCTCAATATATCCAACCATCCATCCATCCATCCATCTATCTATCTATCTTTCTATCTCTCTCGCACGCGCGCCCACGCTAAGCGAAAATTAGGATTCTAATTACCATTGATCACGCGAAAATCGACACGTAATTTTATTGATCATAGTAGTCGTTTCAACCTACGAATTAAGATCTTTTAACGATTTCTCTTAAGAAAATTATACGGAATAGCTCGCGAATGAACGAGCGAACTGAAACGAGTGTGTGAGTAGTGAATTAGTGAGTTAGTTAGTAAGTTAGTTAGTGAACGAGTGAATAAGTTTTGTATTGTATAATTATCGGGCTTTTTTTTCTTTTTCTCTTTTTTTTTTTTTTCGTTTTTTCTTTTTTCTTTTTTTTTTTTTTTGGTTTTTCTTTCTTCGCCTCTTTCCTTTTTTTTCAATGATGATGATTATTATTATTATTATTATTATTATTATTACCATTATTATCAATGATAAAAAATTACAATCAAATATGAATGACCTCTCTGATTGTTAGTCTCGATTGGAATTAATTCGATTGGAATCAATTTATCGAAAGTAAGCAATATTTTTGTTTTTGTTTTTCCTCAACTTTTCTTTTCTCCTTTTTCTTCTTCATTTCCTTAAATACATATAAAAATGGCCAATTCATTTTAATCCTAAAAAGGAATTTTATAAAAATCATATATACATCATTTTTTATAAATTAGAATGAAATCATTAAAATGAATATATAAAAAATGTATCAAAATTTTAATTGAAAAATTGCTAAAAAATATAATCACAATATTGCAATTAACATATCAGCTGCACAAAAAGAAAAAAAAAAAAAAAAAAAAAAAAAAAAAAAAAAAAAAAGAGAAACAAATAATCAAAGAAAAAACAGAAAGAAAGAAACACAAACACCGAGAAATAAAAATAAGTAAATAAAAAAAAAAAAAAAGAAAGAAAAAGGAAAAGATAATTCGGCGTAACTTATATATATATATATAATCTCCAAATCAAAATAATAATAATAATAATAATAATAATAATAATAATAATAATAATAATAATAATAATAATAATAAATATACTAAATGTATAAGAAGAAGAAGGTCGTGGAATCAAAGTTATGATCATATTTCAAGGTCAAAATTATGATATATCGTCTTGATGTACAGAACGTTAATTGAACGGAAACGATAATTCATGTCGATCGAATGATCGTACAACGTTACATCAAGTCTCAAGATAACGTTTCAAATCCCGATATGGTCCACTAATTACGAGCGTGCCACGTGATAACATAATTGATGCCGAACGATCTGCAATTAGTGTTAGCGATTCAGTAACCAGCTGATCTTCTCTCTCGTCATTATTAAACGTATCAGATTTGTCCGGCAAGAGTTGCCTTCTAATATTACGCATCTAAGCAAATACATAATGTACTATGTTTAGATAAGAACATTGACCTCCATATGAGAGTGTATATGTGTATGTATGTTTAGTACACATATATACTCAATATGTATTCAATTATATACATACGTGTATTCATTCAACACATACACATACATACACACATACACACACACACACATACATTATTAAATTATTGTATATGTAATATAATAATAATAATATTAGGTTGGAAACTATGAAACGGGCGTTTTTATTTAATTATTTATTTTCATTCAACGCCCGTTTCATAGTTTCCAACCTAATAATAATAATAATAATAATAATAATAATAATTAGTATACTTATATATTAAATTATTTCTCTGATCACCAATTTAATAATTATGTATATATATATATTTTTTTTTTTTTAATATTAAAATTATATATCAAATTATTATAATAATACTTAAATTATTTCGTACAGCCATTAGAATATTATGAATCTAATATCAAAAGATAGAAATAATTGAAGTATTAATAAAATTATATAAAATGAAGAATTATGTTCGTTCGTTCGTTCGTTCGTTCGTTCGATCATCGATCGATAAGTATTAAAATTTGTTTTCTCGTTTGTTTTTCTCTCCTTTCGGACATTAGAAAATCGATTGTAAATAGAAAAAAAAAATATTCTTAAAGGTCGTCTAATGGTACTCGAAACGTCACAATCTCGTTCTCAGTAGTAGGGTATGTAAATAAGTACATAAACCCTTATACACCCCATCGCCGAGTTCGCCAGTATGTCCTAAAGGGCACTTGAAGGTCCTCGAGATATTAACGTAAAGAAGAAAAGAGCATGCAAAACTTTAGTCTTAAAGAATAAAATAATTTCTAACGACAAATACCTGAAATACTTTCTCAAACCTCTTTCTAATTCAAAATAAGAGATATATCATATATAAAAGTTTCATATAAACAAAATTTATTTAGAATCGAAATGCATTTTCGATTACAAAACAGAAAGTCATCCATTTATTTCCTCTTTCTATTATTTTCGTAACAAAATATTCCTACAACTAAACATTTCTTTTTGTATAAATAAATAAATATATATATATATATATATATATATATGTGTGTGTGTGTGTGTATGCATGTATGTATATGTATGTATGTTTATATGTATGTAAAAAATAAATATAAATATGTACGTATGCATTTATGTATCTATGTATGTATAATATAAACAATTTCAAAGCTATAAAGTATTAGGAAAAAGAGAATCGGAAGAGAGATCAGAAAGAGAAAGAGAGAGAGAGAGAGAGAGAGAGAGAGAGAGAGAGAGAGAGAGAGAGAGAGAGAGAGAGATATAGATACGATACATAACAAGAGTAACAAGCCACGTGACCTATCAGTATCCATAACCGTAATACAGTAACGTAATACATCCCTATTCTCCCTCTTACCACCCCCTAAATCCACTCTCTCTCTCTATTTCTCTCTGTGCTCTCTTCAAAAGGGAGAATTCGTTGACAATCGACACGACAAAGACATTAGCCACTTCCAACATTCTCTCTCTCTTTCTCTCTCTCTCTCTCTCTCTCTCTCTCTCACTCTCTCTCTCTCTCTCTCTTTCCTTTCTGAACATCATAAGAGCACCAGCAATGGCAATCGCTCAGTGAACGCCGAAAGCTAACCGAAATGCAACCCTCTTCTCTTCTCGGACCATTAAGAAGAGAGAGAGAGAGAGAGAGAGAGAGAGAGAGAGAGAGAGAGAGAGAGAGAGAGATGGCGAATATATAGTACTCGATGCAGCGTGGAATTTCCACTAAGTGATCTCAAAGGATGTCACGTTGGGAACAAATTGATTTCTTTTTTCTCCCCACCCCTTTTCAGTCTTTTTCTTTCCCCCTTTTAACCTACCAACCAAATACTCCCTTCACAGTTTTCATCCCCCTTTGCACGTCCTTTTGCCGCATTGCTCACAATTCACCCACCACACTCTTTCACGTCAACGTTCAAAATCTCAAAGATATGTGTTCGTTTGATTTTCAAACTGTTTCTATAAAAGGAAAAACAAAGAGGAAAAGGAAAAAAAAAGAAGAAGAAGAAGAAGAAGAAGAAGAAGAAGAAGACAAGAAAAATAAAAAACAAAAGAGAGAAAAAAAAAGGGCAGGAATACGAGAGACTACAAACCCTATATAGATTCTCTTTCTTATCTCCAACGTTAAAAAAGAGAAAATGATTTTCTCCGCTAGCTTTCTACCACTATTATTTTGTGTATGTGTCTGTGTCTGTGTGTGCATGAAAGAAAGAGAGAGAGAGAAAGAAAATAAAGGGCAACGCATTCAATCGTTCTTTTTCCCTTTTTTCAATCTCTCTTTCTATTTCTCTTTCTCTCTCGATCGTTTCCTTCAGAGCCAATATTATACAGATCCGTATAACTCAAAAGAGAGAGAGAGAGAGAGAGAGAGAGAGAGAGAGAGAGAAAGTAGTCGTACGATGACGTAACAACGAACGACAGGACGAAGATCCTTTTTGCCCGTGGCTAGGATTTCCAGGAATTCAGTGACACGCGCGACGAGTGTCGAAGACGTGGTGCATCCCTTCACAAAGTAGAAGGGATTCCCTTGTCGATCTCTCTTTTTCCCTTCCTTCACATCCATCCTTCCTTCCTTCCTTCCTTCCATCCTTCCTCCTTCCTTTCCTCCTACCCTCCTTACTATGCTTCAGGCTCTCTTTATCTTGTCACGGTTTGAGAGAAACGAAGAAATGGAATGTAGTAAGGAGTGGTAGGGGGTGGCAATAGAGGAGGGGGGTGAAAGATGTATACCTAGAGAGAAGGGCTGCAAGTGAGATGGGATTCCTCGTTGAAAATACTATTCGATGTATTCTCTTTTTCTTTCCAATGTATTCTTTCTCTCTCTCTCTCTCTCTTTCTTACACACACTCAGTTACTCGTTAATGGATTCTCTTTCTCCTTATCTCGTACCTTTACATTTTTTCTCTCACTCTCACTACATTCTCTTTCTCTCTTTTTCATTGTTCAACGAATTCTCTCTCTCTCTCTCTCTTTCTTTCTTCCTTCGTTACTCTTTATTCTCTTACTCTTACGCTCTTCCTTATCTTTCCTATGAGAAAGAGAGAGAGAGAGAGAGGAGGGGGTGGGAGGGAATGATAGACCGGGTAAAAGAGTTTGTGGATAATTCTGGATGCTCATTTGTTCTCCGTTTGTTCTCTTCGTGTTAAGTTGAAATCAGTAACATCAGCGACTTTTTTAAAAGGATGTTTTTGCTAGTTGTGTAAACGAATACAATTACGATTATAAATTCATAGGAGATGTTTCGTATTTTTAAATATTTCCTTTGTTAACATATTACGTATTATTATTCTACATCGTGTGTGTGTCTGTCTGTGTATATCTGTGTGTATATATAGAAACAATAATTCATATACAAATATAATATATTACTATATTACTTGTTATTTTTGTTATTTATTTATTTATTTATTTTTTCTTTTTTTATACATTATACTACATACAATTGTAGTTACTATAATAATATATTTTAATTTATATCATTATATCGTATTAAATCGTAACATTATATATGACGACGATAATAGTTCGTTTCTAATTTTTTTTTTTTTTTTCTTTTTTTTTTTTTCAATATTCTCCATTTTTCCTTTTCCTTTTCTTCTTATCACGTTACATACATAAAAAGTTTACGAGCCATTGTACCTTATGTATTATTTTTTATTTTATAGTCAATGTTTGTTTGTTTGTAAATTATATAATGTATATTATATTGGATGGATCAAAAGTAAGATTTTTTATTTAGAAAAATTTTCTTTTCCTTTTCTTTTCTTTTTCCTTTTTTTCGTTTTTTTTTTCTTCTTCTTCTTCTTCTTCTTCTTTAAACAAAATTCTTAACCTCAAACCACATTTCTTATTTTCTATTCAACTAATTTAAATCAATAAATATAATTCTTCTAATTATATTATACGTTTCTATTCATTCTTACAAAACTATATATATATATTATTATTATTATTATTATTATTATTATTATATACATATTATTATTATTATTATTAATATTATTATTATAATCTTTATTAACAAAAAAAAAAAGGAGAAAGTTTTCTACATTGATAGAATAAAATTCGGAAATAAAATAGATAAAGAAAAATAAAAGGGAAAGAAGATGAAAGAGAAAAGGGGGGAAAAAAGCAAGGAAAGAAAAAGAAAAAGAAAAAGAAATAAGGAATACGAAATAACGAACGGCAAAACTTTAATCAACTGTCATTTTAAAAAAGAACTTTTCAAAAGAGTATAAAGAGTGAGAAGGAGAAAAGAAGATCGGATAGCGGGAGGTAAGGGTGTTGGTGGGGAGGTGAGGCAGTAGGAAGTAAAAAGTTAAGTATAAAATCTACAAAGAAGAAGAGAGAAGGATTTTAAACCGAGGAAAGGTTGAATGTCGGTGCCAAGACAGCGATAATGTTGATGCCAGCAAGAACGAAGAGCGTTGTGTCTCGTCCGACTTTATATTATCTTCTTTGGATAGACGCGATCCTTAGCTGATACGAGCCAACGTTAAAACGTGCCACGATAAAACGACGTAGATGATATGAGGGACAAGGACGACGACAGACTGAGAGGCACGTCTCTTCGCGGCGATCCATCCAACGAACTCTTATCCCCCCCTCTAACCCACCTGCACAACACACTCAACTCTACCCACCAACCACCGCTCAACCCCCCACTCCTACTACCTTCTCAACGCTCTCACCACTTCACGTTCTCTAAGCTTCCCCCACTCCACACTCTCTACGTTCCCCCCACTCCATCCTCTCGATGTTCTCCCCACTCCACGCTCTACGCTCTCTCTACGATCCCCCCACCACTCTACGCTTGTACCCCCACCACTCTACTTCTTATTCTCGTGCCTCTCTTATCACCTTACCGCAAGTTCACCCTCGCGGGCTATTTAAAATGCAGCGCACTTTTGAGATATTTAAGGGTACTCTCGTAAAGTATACGTACTTATATTACGTATGTAAATAGTGTTAGATATTAGACGTTAGATGTAAAATGTCAAAGTAAAGCGCATAAATAAAAAGGTGAATGATATTTGTGAATGTTTTTACTTTCACCTCTCTTCCTTTTTTCTTAGAAAAATTTCTATTGCGATAGAAAGCAAGGAAAAAAAAAACAAAAGAAAAAAAAAAAAAAAAAAGATGCAATTCGAGAGAAAAAGAGAGAGAAAAAAAGAAATCGAATATTGCAAACAATTACGTGAATTATTATTACGAACAAATAAACAGTAATAATTATTTATTTTTTAAGATATCAACAAAATTTATTCGAGAAAGAAAGAGAAAATCAGAAAAGATTTTATTTATATCAAATACGATTAAAAAAAAAAAGAAAAGATTTCCTTCGAATTTAATTCATACATTATTCCGAACCGTCGA
>NC_062207.1:1405326-1407672 GCF_912470025.1 Vespa velutina
AAAGAAATATTAATCAGATAAAAGGCAAGTAAATTTTTTTTATTCCTTATTCGAATATCCTTATATTCTTTACCCAACGACCAACCCCAACGACCAACCCCAATGACCAACCCCAACGATTCACCTCAACGATCTTCTCTTTCATTTCTCTCTCTCTCTCTCTCTCTCTCTCTCTCTCTCTCTCTCTCTCTCTCTCTCTCTCTCTCACTTTCTTTTTTATTTCTTTTTAAGATAAGCAGAATTAAAGACGAACGAATAAAAGAGATAGGAGTACACTTGTGGACAAGTACAATACTTTAACGATGAATTCAACGTTTAAAGTATCAAGAAACGAAACATTTGCAATGTTCGTCTCGTTACTAATCGATAAAATTAATCAAGTTAAAATATTAAAAGTAATTTAGAAAATTAACAATCGTATTTCGTTATATCTCTTTGAAGGGGGGAGCGGTGAGGGGGTAGGATCAAGTTTGATGGGTTAAACACTCTCCCAATATATTTTGCTTTAGCACTTTATACATTGTAAAATATAGTTTAACCAATCTCAAATAATTGAAATATTTATTTATAAAGTGTAGTACGGTTTAATATTTTATTTGAAATGAAATTTTATCTGAAATCAAATTACAATTGAAATTAAATTATTAAAATAAAATATATAAAAGTTATATCATATAAAAAAAATTAAAACATTTATTACGATAAAAATTTTATATATAAATTCAATATGAAATATTAAAAAATTATTATAATAAAAATTATATTGTATATTTATAATTAAATAATAAAAATATAATTGAATAATAAAAAATTATATTATATATTTAAAATAAAATATTAAAAAATTATTATTATCGCAATTAAGTGTAACAATTTTGTAATATTTATTTTCGTTTCAATATAATAATAATCCAAAATTTCTTTGCAACTTTGGCTACTTATTTTCATTAAAATCGCATATGCCCGACAAAGTGAGATATTCGAAATAATATTTTTTTATTTTTCAATAACATTAATTAACAATAAATTTAACATTTATTACAATAAAAATTTTATATATTAAATTAAGATGAAATATTAAAAAATTATTATAATAAAAATTATATTATATATTTATAATTAAATAATAAAAATATAATTGAATAATAAAAAATTATATTATATATTTAAAATAAAATATTAAAAAATTATTATTATCGCAATTAAGTGTAACAATTTTGTAATATTTATTTTCGTTTCAATATAGTAATAATCAAAAATTTCTTTGCAACTTTGACTACTTATTTTCATTAAAATCGCATATGCCCGACAAAGTGAGATATTCCAAATAATATTTTTTTATTTTTCAATAACAATTATCGCGTTTTCTCTCTCTCTCTCTCTCTCTCTCTCTCTCTCTCTTTCGTTATTTCATCTCTTTATCTTTCTTTCTCAATGAAAAATATTAGCTCTCACCAATTCAACCCTATCCTATCGTCTAATTCCTGCCTTCGCTCCAAGGAAAAAAAGAAGAGAAAGAAAGAACAAAAAAAAAAAAAAGAAAAAAGGAAAGAAAGAAAAACAAAGAAAAGAATTGAAAATAAAAGAAAAGAAAAGAAAAGGACAGAGAAATAGGAAAGAATAAAGAAAAATAATATAACGCGTTATCGAAGATAGATCAACGTCGAAATAAGATAAAAGGATCGAATAATATAAAGAAACGAAGATATTATTGTAAACTATGATTGAACCCCGATCGAGCATATACGTCACGTCTGGTTTTCTCTCTTCAAAGGACATACACGCATAAATCACCGGTTCAGAATCGACATCGGTCTCCTGTTATTCGTTTCGACTAACAAATAGAAAGCTTCCTCTTCCTCCTCCTCCTCCTCCTCCTCCTCCTCCTCTTCCTCCTCCTCCTCTCATCTCATCTCTCTTCTCTTTTCCACTCTTCTCCTCTCCACTCTTTCTCTCTCCCTTTTCATGTATTTTACCAAGCTTTATTCAATCGAGTATTGACCGCACTGCGGAAGTCAATCCTGTATCGAATTCGTTCGAGTGTCTCGCAGTGCACAGGCGTTACCGAAACTGATTTTACCCAGTGAAACGCAGTACCCTCCTCACCATACTCCTCCCCCTCCCCCTCCACCTCTAAAGTACCTTTCTTTATATAGAAAAGCTCTGTCAAACAACTGCCATTACCCTCTATCATGTGGATATTCAGATACATACGTTATATTTATTTCATGTCTTTTATGAATTTTATACAAGTTTCATACGACGAACCCTTTTTACTACGTAACGGGAGGAAAAGACGAAATGATTAAAAAAAAAATAAATAAATAAATAAATAAATAAAAAAAA